>NC_000083.6:43012642-43302642 GCF_000001635.26 Mus musculus | reverse complement strand
TGTGGAAACACAGAGGTTATATTTAGCAGGGTTGCTAGGGAAGCAGATCTGGGATGTACAAGAAAGAAATGAGTTAAGAACTTCACAGAATGGAAGCGAGGTTAGTTAGTGCATTTACATAGTGGAATACTACTGGGCACTGAAAAGATAGGACTGAGAGAAATAGAATGTACTTTGAGTATTTCACGCTGAGTGATAGAAACCGAGCCATGTAATCAAACAAGCAAGCAAGCAAACAAACAAACAAACCGACATTCTATTTATATGTATCTTTAAGGCCTTTATGGCTGAGCCCTGCGTCCTCCAGCCCTGCAGCTGCTCACATTGAAGTGGGGGGAGTAGAGGAAGGGGAAGGATAATCAGGATATATTGTATGAGAAAAGGATCTACTTTCAATTTAAACAAGAGGAATCGAGACACAAAGAGAAGCAAGATTGGGAGAATGAGAACTTTGGAAGCCAAGTGCAAACTCTTGGTGCTCTTGCCTTAATGTCCCGTCCCCATACTGCTTCTCTACTATTTTCCTACCGATCATTTATTTTGTTTTGAGACAAGGTCTGCCTGGGTAACCCAGGCTACCCTTGTATTCATGTTGCACTCTCGGTCAGTCATGAAATAATAGCAATCCTCCTGCCTCCACACCCTAAGCAGTAGGATGCCAAGCATACATCATCACACCTTTTCAGATTTTGAATGGAATAGTCACTGGGATTGGATCTCAGGTTCATCTCAGAGTTCAATGACAGAAAAGGCACAGAAAAGAAAATAATCTATGATACAGGTTCACTATAAGAAAGAAGCAGTGGTCTCTGTGTTGGGTTTTAAAGAAAATTATTCCCGTGGGACTTTCTAAATGACTTTATGGAATAGGAATATGTTTATAGCAAGTGTTGTTGAAAATTCCCCATGACTGGTTTGAAGTGAACCATGGGAAAAAATAATGAGTCACATCCCTTGAACTCTGAACTACTTCCTCCAGCAAGTAGCCCACAAGAAGCTGGAGTGGAGGCATGCATGTTCAACTCCAAATAACTTTGAATCAAATCATAAACAAAAGGCTAATTTACTAAATATCCCTTTATTTGCTGTAGACAATGACCTCTGAGTTTTAAACCACAGTCTATTCTTGATACCTGCCTGCCCAGAATGATAACGTATACAAGGTTTCCATCCTGACTCCAAATAATACAACACCACATCCGCTGTGGCAGGAAATGCCCACCTGTCAACACCCACACCCTAATGCCACCTCTCACCCTTTCTTGAACCTGAACTCTGTGATGTCCCCCTTCCTCTCAAGGTCCTGCCACCTTATGCCCATGTATTTATAATTCTTTTTAGTGTGTGTGTGTGTGTGTGTGTGTGTGTGTGTGTGTGTGTTCTTCTATGTATAAATGTATATGTGTGTTCACATGCATGTGTGTACTTGCAGGTAGAGGTCAGAGAACAACCTCAGATTGCCATTAGCAATACCATCTATCTCTTTTGAGACAGGATCTCTCACTGGCCTGGATCTCATTAATTAGGTGAGTCTTGCTGGCCAGTAGACCCCAGGGATCCCCTGTTTCTATTGCCTTGTCACTGGGAATAAATGTGTGCACTACCATGCCAGGCACTGTTATGAGGATCTGGGGTCAGACTCCAGACCTCATGCTTGCAAGGTAGACACTGACTAAACGATCTGCCTAGCACTGGCTTTTTAGTTCTGTCAAAGGCAGCACGAATATCACTGGGCATTCTCAGGACCAGTGAAGAATTCTAGAGCCCTTCTGAGACCAGATGGGACTTACCGAAATTGGGTGACCCGAACTGACTCAAAACCATGGACTCTTCTGTACGCTTCTTTAAGCTTAGAAAGAAAACAAAAGACAATGATTCAATCTTTGTCCTCACAAAAGGACACACATCAAAAGGACATTGGAGCAAAATACAGATGCAAACAATAAATAAATAAAGCAGTAACAGATGAGCAAAAGAAGAAGGGGCCATGGGAAGAAGTTATATGTCATAACAAATACAGTCAAGTAGCAACTGAGAATACACACACACACACACACACACACACACACACACACACACACACACACTTTATTTTTGATGATGCTAGGAAAAAGTGAGCTATCAGAGCCTGGTGAAGTGGCTCCATTAGCAAAGTCATTGTCACGGCCATGAGGAGTTGAGTTCAGGTTCCTAACACTCATATAAGTGGAATATATATAGCCACGTGCATCTGTAGCCCCAGCCCTGGGAAGTAGAGATCCCAGAGCTTGCTGGTCAACCAGTCCTAGTCAATTGGCGAGACCAGTGTCTCAGATTGGGAGATCTTGTCTCAAAATACTAACACAATGATAATTTGTAGATACCCTTTAACAGGAAGGCACTTGCGATCTACCTCTGGCCTTCACACATGAACAGAGAGGAGGGACAGTTTGGTAATGATGGGATATCCAACATCTTAGAATAGTGGGGAATAGGGTACTAAATCATATAATAAATGTGCCCAGGTCTATGTTCTGGTCCTCAACATAGGCACACTGACTGGTCTGTCCTTACATGAATGCAGTGAAGAGAATGTACCGGGTCTATGTTCTGGTCTTCAGATTGACTGGTCCAGTTCTTATTGACTTTGCTGTGAGGTAACATTTTGTTCAGTAACTGTTCAGCTTCTAAGAGACAATTCTTTGTGGAACAGATTTAAATGATGACAATTGAGCTTGGGTCACAGTAATTTGCTATCTGTGATTAAAAACCACAAAATTGTCAAGAGTCCTAAGTACAATATTAATTAAGTACACAAAATCAGACACAAGGCAATGGAGAGCTCAACTGATAAAGTCTTAGGAAAATACTCATGGATCGTCAACTGTTGGAACACATCCAAAATAAGTAATGAAATATGCACTAAGGGATCAAAGAGTTGCCTCAGCGGTTAGGAGCATGCAGAAAACTTGAACTCCCTGTTCCCAGCATCCATGTTGAGTAATTCACAGCCACCCATAAGTCCAACATCAGGGCTATTTCTGGGCTCTGTGGGCATGTGCATACATGCATGCCTAGAATGTACGCGCGCACGCGTGCACATACACACACACACACACTTTAAAATGAAATAAATCTGTAAAAAAATATGTTATTAAGGAGCTAGGGTGACAGTTCAGTCAGTAAAGCACTTGTCCTGCATGAAGACCCGAGTTTGAGCCCCAGGACCTATGTCAGATGTGATGGAGCATGGTTATAATATCAGCACTCAGGAGGCCGAGGCAGGCAGATTATACAGACTCACTAGCCGGTCAGCCCAGATGACTTGGTGAGCCCCAGGCCAAAGAAAGTCCTGTCTAGAAGAGAAAAACGCAGGGGTTGGGGAGAAAAGACAACATTTGAGTCTGTTTTTCTCTATCCCCTATATGTGCACACAATACCCACATGTCTATAGAAATATGAACACATACAAGATGTGTATTTAATGCGTGTTCTCAATTGAAAAGCATTGGAACTTAGGGTTAGAAAGAAAATCCTTACATAGTAAATAATGCTTACTTGATTTTCAATTCCAACTGTGTAGTGGGCATATACATCAGATGATGAATTCCAAAGGTCTTCAGGAAATTTTTCATCGATTTCAAAAGTGCCCCAAACTTCTATGGGAAACAGAAGGGAAAAAGTCTTTAGAGAAAATAAATGTCTAACTTGATTTTGTCAGTAGCATGAAATTATAAAAGTACAATTCTGAATCCATGGTAGTAAGTATTTCCATTTATTTTCATGAAATATATTCATTTAACATCATAAAGGAAAGAAAGAAAATCGGAATTTTCAATGATGGATTTCTAACAATTGTGAGAGTATTCTAGTGCGCATGTGTATGTGTGTGTACATGGAAATGGGATGTCTGGTGTCTCTCTCAACTAGTCTGTACCTATTTTTGAGATAGGCTCTCTAACTGAGCTTGGAGCTCAGCAATCCGGGTATATTAGCAGACCAGAGAGTCCAGGAATCTCGAGTCTATGTTTGCCCGTGTCTTCATGCTTGCACCAAGCACTTCATTAACTCAGACATCTCCCCAGCCACAACACAACTTTAAAGCAGTTTGCTAACTCCTTATAAGCACTGTGTTGACTAGCTCAGGGCTAGTGCTTGTCTGTACAGAGTTGGTCTCTCTCTAAGGACAACTCCTGTTTGTTCTTCATTCAGGGCCTAATTGTTAGCTGATCTGGAAGCCTTTCTCTGGTCTCCACGTGGAAAATTCTTTCCCCCTCTGTTTTCCATCCCCATTTTCTCCATCTGGCTATACTGCCTCAATAATACTGTGGGAAGCCTGACTGAGTCTTTTTTATATCTCTTGTAGATGGCTGAGAAATAGGTCTTTTTTCTAAATGTGGACTTTCATTGGCATTTGTTAAAGAAATTGCCTCTTTTCTTCCTTATATTACAACCTCCCTTCCCTACCAGCCTGATAATTCATACACAGCATGACAAATGCTTTGTGGTGCCCTGGAGGCTTTATCCTGGAACTGGACATGAAAATGGTGCTTAATAGGTACATGATTGGCATAACATGAATTGCTGTGGTCCTGGGGAGGTGAAACAGGTATGCCCAGTTAAACTGAATTATTACTGGCTCCTCCCTCAATCTTTTCTTTCTTCAGATCTAAAACCCAGAGCTTCAAGATGGCTAGAGTAGTCGTTGAAGAGACACTCCTTCTCCAACTCCATCTCCTCCTCCTCCTCCTCTTCCTCCTCCTCTTTCTTCTATTCTTCTCCCTTCTCCTTTGCAGACTCAAACTATAGCCTAGACTGTCCTAAAACTCATTATGTAGCCCAATCTGGCCTCAAATGCAAAGCAATCCTCTTGGCTCTGTCTCCTGGATGCTAGGGTTACAGGCATGAGCTACAGAGGAAATTGTCTTAAAGTCCATTAAGGTCCGGAGTGCAGGTAACTAGACTCAATTTCACCCTTCATAAAACAGAAACTTAAGTCAACAGTGGCTCCCCTGGTTCTTAGGTTATATACAGTGTGTGTGTGTGTGTGTGTGTGTGTGTGTGTGTGAGAGAGAGAGAGAGAGAGAGAGAGAGAGAGAGAGAGAGAGAGAGAGAGAGAGAGAGAGAGGCGGGGAGGGAGAGGGAGAGGGAGACACAGATACAGTCACAGACACAGAGACACAGAGAGTCCTGTATTTTTCACAGAGTTTGTGTCTTGTATTTTTCTCTGTGTGTATGTGTGTGTCTGCCTATCTATCTGCCTGCATGTCTATCTATGTCTATCTCTGTCTATCATCTATCTATCTATCTATCTATCTATCTATCTATCTATCTATCTATCTATCATCTATCTACCTACCTACCTACCTACCTACCTACCTACCTACCTACCTCTTTGGTGTGTGTATGACAAAGAATATGTTTTGTGATCCAGAGCAGGCCTTTCAATGCAATTCCCAGGAATTCTTCCTGCGTTCACACATCTAGAATTGATTCTGATAAAGAAGAGAAATGGGGGTTGGGGGAAAGGAAAATTTTTTTGACTCAGACAGCTAGCTGCCCACTTGGATTTTAGTGCATCTTTCTAAATCTCAGTAGAATCCCACAGTCACAGAGCTGCACCAAGAAGTCCAAATGACATCCAAACCTCACCATGTGGTTTTGGATCTGCTGCGTGTAGGAGCTCTGACTGGATCCAGGCAAAGCTAACAGGACATCTCCACATCACCACTGCCCCTCAGCATCAGCTGCCCTAGCCAGGCAGAGTACAGTACAGTCCCTGTAGTATGCTGCGGTAAGAGCACCCCAGTCAACAAGCACTTACTTGCTCTCTCACAGAAATTAATGCTCTGCCTGAGGCCTCTGAGAGAGCAATTGCAGCTTGGGACGGGTCCAGTTGTGTGAAGGCAGCAGTTCTGGGGGTCAAGGCAGGAGGGAGGAAACCACGTATAGCTGTCTTCGCAGGCACACTCCAGGAACCCTTTTCGGCTTCTGCAGTCTGTGTATAGAAAAAGAAATAGAACGGCGTTGTCTCAGTGTCTGCTTCCTAAACCAACATCTGCTCGGGCCTTGACTCTGACTGGAATCTGAACCAAAGATTCCTCAGCAGAAGCTGGAAGGGTGGCGATGCGTTTAAGATGAAGAAATGTCTAACTCTGTAGACTAGGAGGTTAGTGTGGAAATCATAGCAAAGATAAAACCCAAATGACTTGGCTTAGCATCCAACACAAGGCTATGGATCCCACAGGTATCCACTGTGGTGTAAGAGAGAGCAGATGAGCATAGTCACAAACTAGAGCTATTGAAGAGGTCTAAAGGGTAGTTGACCACTGTCATTTGAGCCCCTATCTATGCATCTATCAGCACTCCATGTGTCAGGGCCGAAGACCACATGGCTCGGTGTTTGAGAGCACTTGCAGGTCTGCTGGAGACCTGGGATGGGTTCTCAGCACCCACACGGTAGCTCACGGGCACCTGAAACCCCATTCCAGAGGGATCTGACACCTTCTTCTGGCCTCCTCGGGTAGCAAGCACACACATAGTGGACGAATATACATGCAGGCAAAACGCTCATACATGTAACAAAAAATTTTGGATGTTTTAACATTTTAGAAAGGCAGAATGACTTAGAGGTGGGGCCCATGTTGAAAATGTCTAGTGGTCAATGTTGTGGATTCTTTATTCTGTATTGGATCTGACACAGCCATCGAAACTCCTTCCCTCTTAACAGATGGTGAAGCGGGATGGTCCAGGATAGGTTTGAGAAAGGCACATGGAGGTGTGTAGTGAGTGCTGCTGTAGTGAGGCAACCCTGAAGCACTTCTCCCCCGAGAGTATGAGCCAACAAGTCTGAAATGGACCAAGAGTTGGCATTTCTATTAGGTTTCCCGATCCTGCTGCTGGCTGGGATCTGAACACTCTGAGACTCAGTTTTAGCCAAGTCAATGATTGAACTTCGCGGGGAACCACTTTTGTGGTGTGTGTTACCAACTAGTTCTTGCTATCTTCAAGAAACAGTGGGATTTCCTATCCTGGCTTCATGAGGCTGGAGTAAGTGGTAGAATAAATCATGGCCAATATAATAGAAGTAGAATTAGTGTCTGTCCTTTCCCAGCCAAAGAATGTCACTGCCTGTGTGAGAGTCTCCAGGGTTTCATTTCTTTGGTGCTCAGAATGGATTCATTTGAAGTAAGATCTCCCCCATCAGCTAGTGCCTCACGGACAACCACAGACACAGCCCCCTTGCCAGCGTGCAGTGGACATGTCACATGAAGAAGAAACGTTAGTTCTTGATGCCACAGAGCTTGTAGAAGAATCATTATTTTTTTCACAGAGCAACCCTTCATTGTGGCCCACCCTCTTCCCCCTTTACACTCCCAGTTTACACTGGACAGCTAATTTACATGTGGTGGCCTTCACTCTGATGATCTTGCTGGGACCACGTAAACTCGGCGACGGAGATTTCAAGAGCTTCAGAAATCTCTTCAGTTCTCTCTTCTCCTCTGGATCTCTGTATGTCACCTGCAGTAGCACCTCATACTCGTGGACTGGAGGTAGAGAGCAGTTATTAGAAGGTACCCGTCTATGGGGAGGATCACTTAGCCGTCATCCTGTCCAGCTTAGAGCCCCTGGAGGGTCCCTGACGTTTGCCACTACATTCTGTACATCCAGACATTGACTGAACATGCACAAAAGCAGACGCGCCTTACACATGCCCCATACAGATCTCTCCTCCCACTTCTGCTAGGCCAGTTGTTCCCATGCTCTGTGGACTACCCCAGAGTCAAGAGGAAACAGGCTTGAATGTCCTGCCCACTCTTCCTCCCTACTCCAGCTTTGGTTTCCTTGAAGTATCTGTAACATAAAAAACAACAACAAAAAAACAACAACAACAAAACAACCAAACAACCAACCAAACAAACAAACAAACAAAACAACTCAACTTCACATTTTAAAAAAATGTTCCAGTCATTAGTGGGAATTTTAGGACTTGCTTAAATACAAAAACAAAACATAATTTTAGCTTCCCTCTGTATATACTTACCTCCAGCTACTTACTTCTATAAATAAGTCATTTTCCTTTCTTCCCCTCCCCTCCACCCCCTACTCCCCAAAGACAAGCCTTCTGTACTCAGGGCTCTGGAATCCTCGGCTTCCCCATGCCAGGCTTGGTCTTTCCTTGAGCCTTTGCATATGTGCTGGCTCTCCAGCCAGACCGACTGGGTTCAGATCTTGTCTATAGTACCCACAGGCCTCGGAAGTTCCTCCAAAAGATGCGGAACAGGGTACATACGCTCATGGTCACTTTCTCAGGAGGTAATGGTACTGAACCCAGAAAGACCAGGTTCAATCCTGTCTTACAGCCCCTAGCTTTAGGCCTTAGGTTCACTATCTTTAAAATAAATAAAGATGGCCATAAACAGTCAAAGGTGCTTGTGAGGTTTTAATGCTTATAATAGAACTGACCACAGCCTGGCATAGTGACAGGCCAATAAATAAATACTTACTGCACTTTTATTGTCATTGTTAATCTTGTTTGTCACAGTCCATGTTGAGATTTTTGTTTTGTTTCCTTGAAGAACTGTTGCATGGGGACATGTTTTACGTGGTGGCTAGCACACAGCCATGTGCTAATGCATGTAAGCGCTCCACATGCCAGAAAGGCCTTTGTGGATTGAATCCTAGAACCTAACAACCGCCGGTGTGGACCAATGTTTTCATAAGGAAATACATTCAGTGCTTCCAGCCTGCATGTTTAAATCCACACCAGGACCCATCCCCAAGTTAAGAGCTCTGCCTATTAATTACATTCATGGGAGGGAAACACAAAAGAAAGAAAGAAAAGGACAGACTGCTGTCAGGTATGGTGCATGATGCTCATCTTCAGTATCAGCCTGCCTGGATTTGTAGTAATCTAGGAGACACACCTCTGGATGTTTAACTGAAAGGTT
Source organism: Mus musculus (assembly GCF_000001635.26). Taxonomy (NCBI): domain Eukaryota; kingdom Metazoa; phylum Chordata; class Mammalia; order Rodentia; family Muridae; genus Mus; species Mus musculus. The sequence continues at coordinate 43,293,712 of NC_000083.6, read as the reverse complement.
TAACTGAGAAGAGAAAACTCACCCCGGAATGGATATGATGGACAAAGAGAAAGTGAGCCAAGTGTGAGCCCTCATCCTTAAGCTCCCCAAGTGTGGAGAGTGTGGCCGCTACCTCCAGCTCCAGCTGCCATCTCTGCCTGGCATAATGGACTGCCTAGCCCTTTAAATCATGAACCTAAATAAGCCAACCCCCCCCCACCCCCGTAGGACTTTGGTAAGGTGCTTGGCTAGAGCAATAAATATACCAGCTACTACACTATGTGTTTAATCCTCAGAAGTGTCTTGCTCTTAAGAATTACTAGTATTCTCTCTTTACAGATTTGGAAATTTTCATAGCGTGCCTAAGATCACTGGGCCGTTGCTGAGGTGGGAACTCTGTTTTCTTGGTCTCAGTGTCCAGTGTTCCAGCACCTCTAGCGGAGTCTTACCTGGATGCCTTTCCTCAACCATACTGACAATTTCTTTTGTTCTTCGGCCATCATTTTTCTGCTTTAAAAAAAAAAAAAAGAAAGAAGATAACTATGGTGAGGCTTTGATATTTGCAAACCATAGGCCTGTTGAGTTTTCCAGAAGACCTGACCTAATATCCAAGCAAAGGATGGTGGGAGATGGCCAAGGACCAGGGAAGGCTGTTTTGAGCAACTGAAGGTGCCTGCAGGAAAAAGCTTCGCAGGAGGCAGGAACAGCAGGTGCAAGTGCTGTGACTGTGCAGCCCTGAAGATAGAATGAGGGATTGGAGAGCATGAGGGTGGGGACAAGGCCGGGAGCAGGGGATGGGGGCTCGTGAGAATGAAGAAGAGGGACAGAGTCCATAGGTGCAGGTCATATAGATGTATCAGACCACAGAAAGAAGATTTATAAGGAGGGAAGTGTTATTGTGGTGTGTGTGTGTGTGTGTGTGTGTGTGTGTGTGTTGCAAGTACATGGGCTCAAATGCCTGGCTCTGTGACTGCCGGGTTCGACTCCAACCCAGTACTGGAAATACAGCCATCCATGCCCCAGCTTTTTAAAGCCTAAGCTGGGGAGTCCAGCATGGGTCTTCATGCTGGCAGAACAAAAGTTCTTCTCTGCTGAGTCGCTTGGTTTTTTTAGCCTTTACCCCAGTGAGTTATGCAGAGTTTGAACAGGGGCAACAAAAGAAAGATTCACCTTAAGTTTCAGGGAAGCCTTAATCCTGACGCCATATTTAGAATGGCCAAACACAGAAGCAAGGAAAGCACTTCTGGGGTTACGGAAGCAATACGGGAGTGAGATGAGAAAGCTGTAGACAGGGGCAGTGGCAGACAACGTCAGACGTATCTGATGTCTGGCTATATTTTACAGATCCATTTTTAAAATGATCTAAATGGGCAACGCGATAAAGACTCAAGCATGGCACATTTTACCCAAGTGGAGAGAGAGTGTTGCAATGGGAAAGGAGGAGTAGGTTTGGTAGGAAAAATTCAGGGGTTCAGTTTGGGACCCATAAAGTTGAGGAACACAAGGATGGTGGGCACATGGGGGTAGATGTTGAGTGGGAAGCATCCAGACAAAAATACACATTAGGGAATCATTAGTGAGTAGAAAAGACTCAAGCCGTGATCCTCGATGAAAGCATCAAGTAGGCCGTGGCTGTGGTAAGGCTCAGTAGTTAAAGCACTTGCTATGTAAGAGGGAGGACTGGCTAGTGCTTGGATCCCTAGAACCTATGTGAATATGGAGTAAGCAAGGTGCTCTGCCTTGAATTCTGGCCTTAGGAGGTGGAGACAGAGTCCCCAAAGCAAGCTGGCCAGCAAGAGTCATAATGTTACTGACCTCTGGGCCTAAACCATTGGAGAAGATTCCTGATATCCAGGTCTCTATGTGTAAACACAGTCTCATATGTGTCTGCTTACACATGTGCAAACATGCATACTCACAAATGTATAATAAATATACACAAATAGAAACAAAACTAAGAACGGTGAATACACTGGTGCTTGGGAGACAGAAGCAGAAAGATTGCTGCAGGTTTGAGGCTCACCTGGTCTACGCAAAGAGTTCCGTGCCAGCCAGATATATATGACAAGACCATCTCTCTCTCTCTCTCTCTCTCTCTCTCTCTCTCTCTCTCTCTGTTACACATACACGCCATAAAACAAGGGTGGTGCACATCTGTAATCTTCAAACTTAGGAAGTAGAGACAGGAAGATCAGTAGTTCAAAGCTACCCTCAGCTACACTATGAGTTTGGGACCAGCCTGGGTTGCATAAGACCCTGTACTGAGCAGAAGAATGCCAGAAGAGCAGGGGAAGTGGAAATAATAGAGACTGCCCATGGGTGTTAATGACCACCCCTATTGGTTTTCTGTGCCCAAGAGGCCATAGCATAGAAGATGTTGAATTAGACAAGATCTCCAAGATAGTAAAATATTCATGGGAGGGATTCATTTGCAATCAAAGAAATAAAATCTTGTCTTAGGATTACCAGTCCATGCTAAGACAAGACCGCTAGACCTCTGATGCCAATCCACTGACCTTTGCATCTCAGTTGCCTGGAGAGTTATAGATTCCAAAGGTACCAGAAATGTGAAGAGGAGTAATGGTTACCAAGAGCAATAAGATGTGAACCAGCTCACCTGCAGGAAGCCATCGGTGCCCTCAGTGAGCGTGAAGAGAGGGACGAGCCACAGAAGTCCAATTCTCATATCCAGTAGCTCCTTCTCTCCTCTCTGGACTGAACACAGACACCCGTGTCTAGTCACCCTGGAGGCTGTGTGCTAGAACAAACATTGTAAGCCAAGGCTGTGACTAGGAACAATCACCACCAGTCCCTGAAGATTTACTGGGGTTTTCTTTGTCACATTAAAACAACCAAGAGCTCTGCGAGTGCAAATATCAAAGACAGATTTGGAGTGGCTAAACTCAAGGATAACAATAAGCCAATCTAGAAAGCTCCCTTCTTGGTACTTTATGGAGTTAGTAATGAATTGTTCTTAGGTTTCTAATTATCTTATATAATTGGCCCAGAACTTAGCACATCAGCATTGTGGTGATTTGAATAAGAAATATCCCTTGTAGGCTCTGGTATTTGAACACTTGATCCCCATTTGGTGGTGCTGTTTGGGAGGTTGTGGAGCCCTGAGGAGACCATGTAGGGAAGGTTTTGTGTGTTTACAGCTTAACCTCACTTCCAGTTCCATTTCTCCACTTTGTGTCTGGGGTTGACTATATGAGCTCTCAGCTTCCTGCTCCCCCTGCCTGCTGTCATGGCTTCCTCCCCATTACAGAGTTTCTCTCTGGATGTAAGCTAAAATACATGCACGGATCTTTCAGTTTCCTTTGATTATCAAGTTTTATCATAGCAACAGAAACGTAACTAATAAAGACTTGGACAAAAAAATTATCTTTTATGTCTATGTTATTTGGTGTCAAAGAATAATAATGCCAACTTACAATCATTCTGTATAAGCTACTGGGCACATGAGGCTTTTCCATTTTTAAATGTTAATTAAAATTATATTTAAAATTCAGTTTCTGCATCTATGCCTAGAGCTGAACCGGTGCCACAGCTCTCCATATCCAAATTCTGCCAGGAGAGAGCTGGCTTCCTAGGAGTGCGGACACACCTGAGAACACAGGTAAGACCACTACTTCTGCTCAGATATCTGGCCCAAGAGGGACCTTCCCAGAGCCCTCAGGACACAGGAACCAAGGAGTAACTTGGGACAGGATCCTTGTGGTTTCGGTCTGCGCCCTGGAGGTAACGCTGTGCCACACCTCTCCATATCCATATTCTGCCCAAAGAGAGCTGGTCTCCCAGGAGTGCTGACACACAGGCTTACAAGAGGAACAAGCCCAGAGTAAGAGACAGCAAGACCAGCTAACCAGATGGTGAGAAGCAAGTGCAAGAACATAAGCAACAGAGACCAAGGCTACTTGGCATCATCAAAACCCAGTTCTCCCACCATAGTTAGCCCTGGATACCCCAACACACCAGAAAAGCAAGACTCTGATTTAAAATCACATCTCATGATGATGATAAAGAACTTTAAGAAGGACATAAATAACTCCCTTAAAGAAATACAGGAGAACACTGGTAAACAGGTAGAAGCTCTTAAAGAGGAAACACAAAAATCCCTTAAAGAATTACAAAAAACCACAACCAACCAGGTGAAGGAATTGAACAAAACTATCTATGATCTAAAATTTGAAATAGAAACAATAAAGAAATCACGAAGGCAGACAACCCTGGAGATAGAAAACCTAGGAAACAGACCAGCAAGTATCAGCAACAGAATACAAGAGATAGAGACAAACTCAGGTGCAGAAGATACCATAAAAAACATTGACACAACAGTCAAAGAAAATGCAAAATGCAAAAGGTTACTAACCCCAAACATCTTGGAAATCCAGGACATAGGAGAAGACCAAACCTAAGGATAATAGATATAGAAGAGAGTGAGGATTCCCAACTTAAAGGGTAAGTAAATATGTTTAACAAAATGATAGAAGAAAACTTCCCTAACCTAAAGAAAGAGATGCCCAGAAACATACAAGAAGCCTACAGAACTCCAAATAGACTGGACCAGAAAAGAAATTCCTCCCAACACATAATAATCAGAACAAAAAACACACTAAATAAAGATAGCATATTAAAAGCAGTAAGGGAAAAGGGTCAAGTAACATATGAAGGCAGACCTATCAGAATTACACCAGACTTCTCACCAGAGACTATGAAAGCCAGAAGATGCTGGGCAGATGTCATACAGACCCTAAGAGTACACAAATGCCAGCCCAGGCTACTATACTCAGTAAAACTTTCAATTACCATAAACGGAGAAACCAAGATATTCAATGACAAAACAAAATTTACACAATACCTTCCCACAAATCCAGCCCTACAAAGGACAAAAGATGGAAAACTCCAACACATGGAGGGAAGCTACACCCTAGAAAAAGCAAAAAAGTAATATTCTTTTAACAAATCCAAAAGAAGATAGCCACACAAATATAATTCCACCTCTAATAACAAAAATAACAGGAAGCAACAATTGCTTTTCCTTAATATCTCTTAACATCAATGGACTCAATTCCCCAATAAAAAGACATAGACTAACAGACTGGATATGTAAACAGGACCCAGCATTTTGCTGCATACAGGAAACACATCTCAGTGACGAAGACAGACTCTACCTCAGAGTAAAAGACTGGAAAAAAAAATTTTCCAAGCAAATGGTCCCAAGAAACAAGCTTGAGTAGACATTCTTATATTGAATAAAATCAACTTTCAACAAAAAGTTATCAAAAAAGATAAGGAAGGACACTTCTTACTGGTCAAAGGAAAAATTCTAGCAATATGAACTCTCCATTCTGAATATCTATACTCCAAATGCAAGGGCATCCACATTCATAAAGGAAACTTTACTAAGCTCTAAACATCTCACACAATAATAGTGGGAGACTTCAACACCCCACTCTCATGGAAACAGAAACTAAACAGCAGTTATGAACCAAATGGATTTAACATATCTATAGAACATTTAATAAAACCAAAAAAATATACCTTCTTCTCAGCACCTCATGGTACCTTCTCCAAAACTGACCATATAATTGGTCAAAAACAGATCTCAGCAGATACAAGAAGATTGCAATAATCTCATGCATCCTATCAGATTGCCACAAAGTAGGGGTGGTCTTCAATAACAACAAAAACAAAAGAAAGCCCACATACACATGGAAGCCGAACAATGCTCTACTTAATGATAACTTGGTCAAGGAAGAAATAAGAAAGAGTTCTATGAAAATGAAGGCACAACATATCCAAACTTATGGGACACAATGACATAGTACTACCTAAGGACCCAGCTATAGCACTCCTGGGCATATAACCCAGAAGATGCTCCAACATGTAATAAAGACACATGCTCCACAAATTTCATAGCAGCCATATTTATAATAGCCAGAAACTGGAAAGAATCCAGATGTCCCTCAACAGAGGAATGGACTCAGAAAATGTGGGACATTTACACAATGGAGTACTACTCAGCTAGCTATTAAAAACAGTGACTTCACAAAATTCACAGGCAAATAGATGGATCTAGAAAATATCATCCTGAGTGAGGTAACTCGGTCACAAAAGAACACACAAGGCATGTACTCACTGATAAGTGGATATTAGGCAAAGAGTGTGAAATACCCATATTGCAACTCACAGACCACATGAAGCTCAGTCATACTTAGAAGGGGGAACAATATCATCAAGGGAAGTAGAGGGTAGGAGGGACTTGGGAGGAGGAGAGTGGGGGAAGAAGGGCAGAATCAGGTATGGGAGGAGATGGAGGAGATGTAGAGAAGGTCAGGAAATTGAACAGAGGTGTGTAGCAATGGGGGATGGTGGGGTTGGGAGTAGCAACCAGAAAATCCCAGATGCCAGGAAAGCAAGAGCCTCCCAGGACCCCATGATAATGTCATTAACTGAAATACCTCACAAAGGGGAGGGAGAACCTGTCAACACCATATCCAGAAGTTAGGCATGGCCTCTTGACTGAGGGATGGGGCCACTCACCCATCCCCAAAATTTTAACCCAGAATTGCTCCTGTCTAAAGGAAATACAGGGACAAAGAGTGGAGCAGAGACTGAAGGAAAGGCCATCCAGAGACTGCCCCACCTGGGGATCCATCCCACATGCAGACACCAAACCCAGACACTATTTCTGATGCCAAAAAGTGCTTGCTGACAGGAGACTGATATAGCTGTCTTCTGAGAGGCTCTGCCAGATCCTGACCAATACGGATGTGAATGCTCACAACCAACCATCAGACTGAACACAGGGATCCCAGTGGAAGAGTTAGGAAAGGACTGAAAGAGTTGAAGGATCCTTATTTGGCATCAATGGGAGGGGAGCCTTTGATCCTGTGAAGGCTTGATGCCCCAGTATAGAGGAATGCTAGGGTGGTGAGGCAGGAGTGGGTAGGTGGGCAAGTACTCTCATAGAAGCAGGGTAAGGAGGGATGGGATAGGGGGTTTGCGGTGGGGAAACCTGGAAAAGGGGTCAGGGGGATAGGATAGAGGGTTTGCAGAGGGGAATTGGGAAAGGGGATAACATATTAAATGTAAACTAAAAATCCAATTAAAAATTCAGTTTCTTAGATGAAGCCTTCAGCTGAGTAGTAAAGCACTTGCCTGGGCTGCATAAGTTCAAACCCCACACCGCCCTACACACACATGCACACACAAACACAACATGCAATCTGTTTCTTTGTTGCATTAATTATACATATTTTTGCCTTGTATTTTTACAATAGGATATCATTGTAGCCCAGGCTGTCCTCAAACTCACTCACTGTTACCTAAGGATGGCTTAAACTTCTGATTCTCCTAGTATGTGGTCCTGGGGATAAAACCACTTGCTTTACACATGCTACATGCAGACTCTATCAACTGAGATAATCCTGATCCACTGGACACATTTCTAAGGCACACAAGTCACAAGTGTTAAGTAGCACATTGCAGAATCCCTACATCATTTTGAAAAGATTTGAGTGGCCAGCAATAATAGAACATATCTTAGTTAGGGTTTTACTGCTGTGAACAGACACCATGACCAAGACAAGTCCTATAAAGGACAACATTTAATTGGGGCTGGCTTACAGGTTCAGAGATTCAGTCCATTATCATCAAGGCAGGAGCATGAAAGCATCCAGTCAGGCATGGTGCAGGAGAAGCTGAGAGTTCTATATCTTCATCTGAAGGCTGTTAGCAGAATACTGGCTTTCAGGCAGCTAGGATGAGTGTCTTAAAGCTCACATCCACAATGACACACCTACTCCAACATAGGCCACACCTACTTCAACAGGGCCACAACTTCTAATATTGCTACTCCCTGGGTTGAACATATACAAACCATCACAGAGCATAAAGGACTATTGCCCCACAATCTTTCAGTATTTCTTTTACGGCTCAAAAGATAGATAGATAGATAGATAGATAGATAGATAGATAGATAGATAGATAGATAGACAGACAGGCAGACAGGCAGTCACATACAGATTTAGATGTAGATATAGATGTAGATAGATATAGATATAGATATAGATGATGTAGATATAGACATAGATATAGATACAGATATAGATGGCTATAAAAAAAGATACTTGCTGAAAGGACCCTGATATAGCTGTCTCTTGTGAGGCTATGCCGGTGCCTGGCAAACACAGAAGTAGATGCTCACAGTCACCTATTGGATGGAACACAGGGCCCCAAATGGAGGAGCTAGAGAAAGTACCCAAGGAGCTAAAGGGGTCTGCAACCCTATTGGTGGAACAACAATATGAACTAACCAGTACCCCCAGAGCTCTTGTCTCTAGCTGCATATGTAGCAGAAGATGGCCTAGTCGGCCATCATTGGGAAGAGAGGCCCCTTGGTCTTGCAAACTTTATATGCCTCAGTACGGGGGAACACCAGGGCCAAGAAGTGGGAGTGGGTGGGTAGGGGAGTGGGGGGATATAGGAAACTTTTGGGATAGCATTTGAAATATAAGATAAGAAAATACCTAAGAAAGAAAGAGAGAGAGAGAGAGAGAGAGAGAGAGAGAGAGAGGGAGGGAGGGAGGGAGGGAGGGAGGGAGGGAGGGAGGGGAGGAGGGAAAGAGGGAAGGAGGGAAGGAGGGAAGGAGGGAAGGAGGGAAGGAGGGAAGGAGGGAAGGAGGGAAGGAAGGAAGGAAGGAAGGAAGGAAGGAAGGAAGGAAGGAAGAAGGAAAAACATACAATTCCCAGACTCAATAATTCACCATTGGAGTAAGCATCCTTGGTCAGGAAAGAGTAGAGTTCTACCCGCTAGCCTTACCTTGCTTCTTGGCAAACTTAAACTTCATGTGCACACTGCCATTCCCATCAGACGCTGCTCTCAGCTCCTGCTCTCTGACCTAAAGACAAAGACAGGGGGTGAGAGGTGGAACAGGGAGGACTCTGATACCCATGACCAGTTTTCTGAGGCCTTCGAAGAAACTGTGGACACATGGTGTCTGTGTCACCCTCCCTCTTGGGTGAATGAATGTTCCTCTCACACCCACCTTCCCCACCATCCTGTTTGACAAGGACCCCTCTTAGATCTTTGGCTGCATGAGTCTGCAATGCTAACCTGTGCCTCAATCCGTTTTTGTTTGGTTGGTTATTTATTGAGACTGTGTTTCTCTGTGTAGCCCCGGCTGTCCTGGAACTCACTCTGTAGACCAGGCTGGCCTCGAACTCAGAAATCCACCTGCCTCTGGCTCCCAAGTGCTGGGATTAAAGGCGTGCACCAGCACAGCCCAGCTTCTTCTTTTTAAATATTTGTATATTTTTCTTTTGTGTGCATTAGTGTTTTGCCTGCAGGTGAGTGACAGATCTCATTAGAAACAGTTGTGAGCTGCAATGTGGGTGCTGGGACGGAAACCTGGGTCCTCTGGAAGAACAACCCACTCTTTTAACCACTGAGTCTTCTCTATAGCCTCTCCAACCATTCTTTTAGATCTTGGCTTATCTGCTCTAAAGTGCCTGCTTCTGTGTGTGTTTACTGTTCTCCAAAGCGAATGGGTATTTGTCTCTGAAGAAGAGCATTTCAGTCATTTTTCCCTTTCCCTCTGTGTCAGCACCTGGGACTTGATCCAGGACTACTGAACAGACCAATACCTGCACAAGTCCCCCATATAGAATGGCAGAGCAGCGGTTCTCAACCTGTGGGTCCTGATCCCTTTGCGGGAGGGGTCAAACAACCCTTTTACAGGGGTTATATATCAGAAATCCTGCATGTCAGAGTTTTACATTACGATTCACAACAGTAGCAAAACCACAGTCATGAAGCAGGAACAAAAATAATTGTATGGTTGGGGGATCATCACAGCATGATGGACTGTATTGAAGGATCACAGCATTAGGAAAATTGAGAAGCAGTATGGGGAAGGATCTGACTGCAACTTAAACACACCTTTCCACAGACTCCAAGTCAACTAAATCACTTGACTCCACTCTGATGTAAGTGCCATGGAAACAGATGTTGCATTGTATTGCTTAGGGAATGATGACAAGAATAGAATATGTCTGAGTGCGTTCGGAACAAGCACATATTTCTAGTCCACACTGATTGAATTAATGATTATATATATATATGTATATATATATATATATATATATATATATATATATATATATACACACACACACACACACACACACACACACACACACACACACACACATTTCCTGAGTTGTACACTTTGGATTTGGATATCTGCCCCTATGTGTGTAGTATATGTGTGGTATATGGTATGGTGTGTGTGTGTGTGTGTGTGTGTGTGTGTGTGCATGTGTGTAGTGTGGTGTGGTGTATGTGTGTGTGTGCATGTGTGTAGTGTGGTGTATGTGTGTGGTATGGTGTGTGTGTGTGTGTGTGTGGTGTGTGGTATGGTGTGTGTGTGTGTGTGTGTGTATGTGTGTGTGGTGTGGTGTATGTGTATGTGTGTGTGGTGTGAGGTGTATGGGGTATGAATAGGTGTGGTGCATGGGGGAATATGTAAGTATGTGTGGTGTTTGTCTGGTATGTGTGTCTGGTATGTGTGGGGTGTGTGTGTGTGTTCTATTTTCTCCTCTGTTACTATGCTAAAATGCCCTGCCAAAAAGCAACTGAGGGGGAAAGCCTACATTCAGGTTGGCTCTCACCACCACTTCCCCTGACAGTCGAGACAAACTGCAGCAGACTTCCCTACCAGCCGACCAAATCCAGACAGTTTCCCACTGAGGCTTCCTCCCCAGGTGATTCTGCGTCGTGTTAACATGATGGTAAACAGTAGCAGCACACAGAGTTATCAGTCTGGGCCGCATGGGGCATGGGCCTGTCTCAACCTCACTGTGCAGCAATGGCTGGGTGTGAACACCTGGTCCTCCTGCCTCTGCTTCTGAACATCCGAGATTCCAGGTACGCATTACCACACCATGGTTATCTTGGCTATTTTCCTTTGTTTCTCTCATTTCAGTCTTGCTGTTAACTTGTCAAGCATGACTAAGTTAATATCTCAATGCCCTTATGGAATACAGCCATATAGCAAGGGGAGGCCAGGCTCTCACCCCTCCTTCTTTTTCTCCAATTCCAGGAAGACTCTTTTCCTCTAGTTTCTAGGTATTGTTTTGCCTGTGGCTTGCAATCCTGGATCTGACGGTCTCTGTGCATATGCATACCATCTGCCCCTCTCTGTGTGCCAAGGACTATTACTAAGCGAGAGGCCCGGCCTTCGTACCATTCCCCACAACTCACCACTCTCTCTGCCTAAAGCCTTTTTCCTCCCATGTGTAGCCTGAGGCTGCAAACCCTGCCCAGAAAGTCTGGGTGACATCTCTGGGCATCATAAGGAAGTCTTCTCTCCTACTTCCTTATTCCCCTTCCTCTTACACTGGATTGCCTCTTGGGATTTTCCAGAAATGGTTATCAGTGATGCGTGATCGAGGCTTGTGTTGGTCGGTAGGCTGATCATGAATAGATGCACCAGAAAGAAAGAAGAGAAACAGAGGGAAGGGGCAAGAATAGAAGAGGGACGGTGTGGTGCTCTTTAGAAAACAGACATCCATATTTTTCCTAAAACTGTTAAATCTTAAACAGGTCTAGCCTCGCTGTGATTATAATTAAAGGATACCAGCAATGCTCATGTCCAGGTGTATATACTTCTGGAAGGGTTCTAGACTAGGGAGGTGATCTATGCCCTTTGGCTGGTTCTATGAAAGGTGTCCTGCTTCAGGTTCTGGCACCTGTGTAAGTCACTGTTCCCGTTATCGTGACCAAAGAGCAGACAAAAGCAACTTCAGTAAGGGAGGATTCATCTTGACTCCTGGCTTGGAGTTACAGTCCATCATGCAAGAGGGCATGGGAGCAGGGGCTGTAGAGGTAGTTTTAGCTAAACCTCTTGGGCTCTGGCCAGGCCACACTGTCACACCATCCCTGGGGCTATATGGATTCTCAAATGAAAGATACACATACACACAGGAACTAGCGTCAGTTAATTTTAATATACCTTGACTAGCTCAAAGGCTGGGCAGTCCTAGTCCTCCATCCAGCTAGCATACACTTCCCTCCAGTACTCCTGACTCAACATCTTCTAAATCTATGTTTTAACTTTGCTGTGCTATTACCTTCTGAGCAGCCCCTCCCATAGGGTCACTTTCCCTTTCCACTTACATTTAGGATGAATTTTCTTCTGCAGCTCTAAATCTGATCTGTCTCCCTCCAAGACAGTGATTTCTCTCTTCTTCCTCTCTCCCAGTTCCTAACCTGCGCAAATCTAAAAGTTCCCCCTCTCCCCCCACCCCACATTGGCCGTTGGCTCTTTATTGACCAATCAAAAACCAACTGAGGACAAGGACCTTCAGCGTTTGGACATGCAGATTCCCAATTAATTCAAAGCATTAGAACCAGTCCCTAACACAGAGGCTTGAGTTTGCTGACCAAGTTGTAGCCACAGATCGGAGGCAGAGAGAGCCGCATGCTTTATTTGGTCTGGGATTCCAGTCCATAGAATAGTGCCACCCACATTAAGGCTCTTCAACATGATTTAACCTAATCTAGAAAGTCCCTCATAGATATTAGATGGTTGTCTCTTAGGTGACTAGAACCTTTCAAGTTCACATTGGTATTAACCATTGCAGTGCCAAAGCTTGAACTAATCATTTTCTGCTCTCTGGTTCCTTCATATGTATTGTTTCCTGTGTTATTTGGTTAGATAATTCATCTAAAAAAAAAAAAACACAAAAAACAAAAACAAAGAGACCTCAAGGTAGATATATCTGAAATTCAAGTAAGTCATGAATAACGTTTTAGGATGATTTTGCTCTATGTGGTACTTGGAATGTTCTTCATTGTCAGATAATAAGAATTTATCTGAAATTCAAATATAACTGGACATGGGCAACTGGTCAGGAATAGAGAAATGGCATCTTCAGGTCTATAGATGAAAGGAGGGTCTGCAGGTAAATTAACCAATTTGCTTCCAGTGTTGACGTTTACAGCTTGGTGCCTGTGGTATTCTCAGGCTTCCTATGCCTTCATTTATTTACCTTGAAGATAAAAGGGATCAGTGTCTACCTAATTCACAGGTTCTAGGGAGACTCAAGTGAGTTACTGCATAGAAAATGACCCAAACAGTAACTACGGCCACCCACTCAGGTCCGCAATATCATGTGTCTTTCTAGTTCCACCTTGTTATAGTTTGGGGAGCTCATCTTGCTAGATTGGGTCAGAATTTAAATTCTGAATTAAATTAAATTGACCTAAGTGCTGCTGATGGTTTGACAGCCAGCACCATGGAGATAGAGGGCTCTAAGCCTTCAGAAAACAGGAGTGCATTTTTTTTCCAGTAGCTAAATGACCTCACTCAAAGGAGGACCCGCAACACAAAGAAAGTAAATTGTGTTCACAAACAGGCATTTCCACTGCTTGACCTCAGCTTACATGATCACACACCTCTGCCAGGTACATGCCCCCCAAGCCCCCTGCTCCCAGCTAGGTCTCCTGCTCATTTCCTATCTGACTGCTTGTTCCCTCTCCCTTTTCCCTCTCTCTGTCTCGTTCACACTCTCTCTCCTCCTAGTTCTCTGTCTTGTTCATCTCTCTGTCTCCATCTCTTCCCCACACCTCACTCAGAGGCCAGAAGGATCTCAAAACCTACAAAAAAAAAAAAAAAGCCACCTCAGAATCTTTATGTAATTCCACCAATGAGTTGTCCTTGCCACTAGAGCATGGGTGTTTACATCACATTTCAATCTGGGGGCAGCTAACGCCTGGCCAACAGCTGTGTTGGCATTGCCATCTGTGGAAAAGCTTAACCACTTAATCATAGTGGAGGGGTGCCCCCCCCACTTCCTTGAATTCATTCAAGTGAATTCATTTCTGATAATCCCTGTCCTTTACATAACCACAAACGATCACTAAACTTTGCTGTTGTGCCTCTAGAGACCGGCGGCACATTGTCTCCCGACTCTCTCAGATATGTGTTTGTGGACTCTGAACATCACTTGTTTACGTCAACAGTGGCCTCATTATCCACATGATTGCGGACCTGAACTTGCTCACACAGACACTCTCCAGCATTTTAAGCAACAATCCAATCCTAGGTCCCATTGAACTCTAGGCTGGTTTTCTGCCTCAGAGTTTAAGGAGTAATGCCGATACCTCTATAAACAGTGGTCCCCGTTAGGTTGCTGCCCTCCTTTCGGTCATACAATTACAAGCCCACAGGTGTGCACGCATCCAAGGAGGACCAAGAGAATTGTTCTCCAGTCAGAATTAGTCAGATGTGAACAAATTCAACTTTATTTCCTCATCTCATGTGGGTTTGAGGGAGGAATCTTTGCATAGAATTCCCCAGAGGGCTTGCCTTATTATTTTGATTTTTTTTTTCCTGACTGGTAGATGTAATAGAGAGAATGGGGTTGGGGGAGGGAGGGACACAAAGAAGGCAAAAAAAAAAAAAAAATGTTTGGAGTGCTGACCAAATTTAAGAGCCAAATTTTCTCTGGAAAAACAGTAACTTAAAAGTATCTAAAATTTTCAGTGGATGTAGACAATTATGTACAGACACACAAAAAAAGGGTTTTGTTTGTTTGCAGTTGTTGTTTTGAGCAGGGATCTCCTGTAGCTCACGGTAGCCTCCAATTCACTCTGCAGCCAACCCTAGAAATTCTAATTCTCCTGCCTCTACCACAGACATTTTAATCGGGGTGGGGTGGGGGTTGGGAGGTGGGGGTTGGGGGTAGGAGGGTGGTTAGATTAATCTCTAGACCTCATGCATGCTAGGCAAGCACTCTACCAACTGAACTACATCCCCAGTACCCTAGGTGTGCAGAGGAAAAATTTATGTACATACTTTATACTTTAACACATAACATGGTTGAAGAGGCCTGGGTAAGCAGACTAACCCTTGGACGCCCTGCTTATCTGTACGGTCCTGTGAAGTGTAACCAGCTCTCTAGAGTCAGCATCAACCTCTACGCTGAGGGGCAATGCAGATCTGCCCACTCACATCCCCTCAGATTCGGATCCTATGTGCATACTGTCTACTTTCTACTATAAAGTGCGTGTCTATATCGTTCTTTGATCCATTCATGCCAGTCGCCAAACGTAAACCTGAGAGTGCAGAAGATGTTCAATGGGCTGGTTTTCTCCTCAAACACTGGTCACTAATTCCTGAGCATCTTTTGAGAAGAGCTGAGACCTCACTGAAAAGCTAAGGTCTTAGTTGAGAACAGAGATGGAAATTTTAACCATTCTAAGTCTTGAAGGACCCAAAGAATTATATAGCTCAGTCGATTCCTCTCCATGGACTTTCTACCAATCAGACAAGCTTTGACACATTCGACCACTCTGAGAAGAGGGGTGTCAATTTCCCAAGCACTGTGAAATGCACTGGCTATTAACATAATTGGATGGACTATACCATACAGTATAGCTCCGTTCACTACGAGAAACTGGCTACTTACAATAAAATCCTACGAACTACCATGCAGTATAGCTCCGTTCATTAAGAGCAACTCCAGAAAGATGACAAGATGCCTTGGTGGGCAAAATGCTTCCTATGCTAGTGTGAAGACCTGACACTGGATTCCTAGTAAAAAAAATCACGCAAGGCCGCACATGCCTGTAACTCCAGCACCAGAGGGGTAAAGCCAGGAGGAACCCTGGAGTTTGCTGGCCTTTCTAGACAACTAGTGAGCTCTACATTCAGTGAGAGACCTATTTTTTTTAAATGTAAATGCATATCAATGGCGGAAAACATCAGAACTCAACTTCTGACCTCCATACATGCACACTCCCACAAAACACATGTGCATATACATACAACGTACACGGGGCAAAAAGAGGAAAAATAACCCCCCTGATGCTATGGTGAAACCCACATTCACAGACACCTGGAGGGGCAGGGACTGACGGGTCTCCGTGTCCCCGGACCTAGTTTATGATGCTTTTTTTATGTTACACTGACTGGCTGTACCATCTGAGGTAAGGGTGTGCCTCTAGTCAGGCTGTATCTTTACTATTCCAACGATGAGATGGTACAAAGCTTGTTTTCTAGCAGTCTGCATGTCTTCTGCTCTTCATTAGACAGGAAAGTATTCTTTCTGCTGCTAGTCATTTCATTCCAATGCAACCGCCTGCTCCTTCTCCTGGAGGATGTTTGTCTAGCTACTTGTGTGTGCTTTGGGTCTTCGAAGAGCATCATCATTCAGGATTGTCCCGTGTGCTTAGCTCATCACCCACAGTTTCAGCTGGAATCCTACGAGGATTTATTTTCCAGAGAGAACTCATCCAATTTGGCTACATTGTAAAAGGTCTGAATGCAAGCCTGGTAGCTTGGAGCTCTGCCAACCATTCATAATGGAAGATTTTTCTCTAGTGCTTTGTACAGTGTGAGTTACCCCAAGTCCTTACAGGGAGATTACTAATTGTGTGGCCAAGTTCTTTCTCCCACTCAAGGCTTCAGCCTCCCTGGAATCCTCAGGTCAGCCCTACCTCTCATTTCTATCAGTAACATTACTGATCTGTAACCGTCAAAGCCTAGAGAGTCTGAGCTTCCTCATGTTTTGCTTTGTTTTAAAGACACCTTCACTGAATGGCACTCAGAGGGGAGAAATAAGAGTGAGTAACCCGGGGCTGGGGAGGTGTCGCTGTGGGTAAAAGTGCTTGCTGCACAAGTGTGAGGACCTGAGTTCAAATCCCCAGACCCTACATAAAAACTGGATGCATAGCACAGCATCTGTGACCCTGGGACCCCTATGGGGAGATGAGAGGCAGAGATGGGAAAAGCTCGCCTGATGTATACAACAGAAAACAACCAGAGTCTCTGCCCCAAACAGAACGGAGAGTAAGGACTGATACCTGAAGCTGTCTTCAACCTCCACCCCTGTGTTATGGCATGTGCACACCTGTATTGTACTCTCACATTCAAACACACACATGTACACACACATGTACACACACATGTACACACACACACACTCACTCATGCATGCATGTAAAAAAAACCCTCTAATTTACAAAATGCTTCCTTGTATATTGATTTGTTTTTGGTAACCTTATAAACTAATTAGAATTATTTCAATGTACATTTATGGAAAATGAAAAGAGTAAACCTGAATTCTACTTAAAACAATGTATCACTATTGCTCTAAATCCCCTTTTCCTTGGACTACAAGTCAGCCAGACGTTTTCCTTGGAGTATGATGTTAATAACTCAGGACTGCACTTTGATCCCTACCTCTGTCGGGTAGAAACAAGGTCCCTTGTCTGGGGAGAAGGAAGCATGGATATTTCTCAGTAATCACCCTAAGAAATGTGATTGCCTTGCGTGTGGGAGGAGACTCTGCTTTACAGACACCAGGACAGAAAGCTGGGCGCACTAGGAAGGCTCTCCATACAGAGCGGGTGCTGCTGGGTCTTCAAGTGTGAACAGTCCAACTTGAGCTGTCGCAAACTCCTCCAGGCTGAGATATTCTTCTACTTTCTTTAGTTTGAGACAAGGCCTCTAACTCACAATCACCTGTCTCTTCTGGGGACTATGGGCACATGCCACCGTGTCCAAGACAGACAATTTGAATGGGAGATCTATTTAAAATAAGGGTCAAATGGAGGCGACATCTCATCTCATGCAAACACCCCTAACTCCTTGTCTTATATACATAACTGGCATCCTCAACACAATTATCTTAAAGTAAAAGCAAGTTTCTCGGGCACGTCCTCCAAGGGGTCATTCTAGAAAACAAACGATTGCCAGGCATAGCGGGGAGCCTAAGAACACTAACCACACTCAGAAGTGTTTAAGGCTCCAGGCTGTGTGCAGAAGCAACCTGGTGCTTCTGACTCCCACTGTCTTCCCTGGAGGGTCGCTTCGGTCGATTCTATAATGCTTCCATTCACACATGCAAATCCCAGGCCAGCCAGGACTTTTCCAGGTTTGGGTGAAGGCTCTGGTCCAAAAGGTTTTGGTTCTGATAGACGTAGCTGAATGACCTAGCTGATCAGGACCCCATTTTCATACCCTGATAAGAGGCAGAGATTTGGTCTCACCACACCTCAGCCATTTCCACCTGTTTTCTTCTAATGCTTTTAAGATTATAATGTGAACACATTTGAAATAATTAGTCCTGGCTTTATTTTAAACTTTCATGTGAAATTCAAACTTATTTTAAGTATTCCAAAAATGAATGGCCACCAACCTCTTTTCCATGTGGGTAAATGGACAAGCGATGGTTTTAATCTCACTTCTTGGTCCTTAGTAGTTAATAAGATCAATCATTTCCCAGTAGTTAATAAGATCAATCATTTCCCAGTAGTTAATAAGATCAATCATTTCCCAGTAGTTAGTTTATTAGCTGCCTCTTCTTTTTTTTTTTAAGCCACTCCCTCAAGTTTTCTCTCAGACCACAGACCACTCATTTTCCCCTGAAACACTGCTCGGGACTCTTCATGAAGTGTGAACACTGGTTCTTGGTTTTGTTTGAAAACTTAAAATATTCATGAAATAACATTTTTAATCATTTCCATTGTGTATTTGGAACTTGGGGTTATACTAAAAATTTTTCCTATAGAGAGATTGTAAGGTCACTTTCCCTATGTTTTCTTCTAATACTTTGATCAGTCTAAATCTAATGCATTGGAATCTTTGGTCTTGGGGTTTTTTTAGGTTTCTATATAAATTTAAGATTAATCTTCATTTCTTTAAATATGACTAGCTGGCTATGCTAACTTCATTACTTGTCTAAAATTCTCCTTATCTGCCTTGATACTCCTTATAAATGTTAACGTTTACATTTCCATAAAATATCATTCTGAGAATTATTTTAATCCTCCTGATGTTTACATTGTCTCTTTTAAATAGTGATGGAACATACAAGAATGTTATGTCCCTGAGAAATATAATAATAAGTACCTTAACAAAAATAACTTAGTCAAGCATGGGGGTAAGTGTTCCTATAATTCCAGTACTGGGGATATGAGGGGGAAGGATTGTTGCAAGTTGGAGGCTTGCCTGGTCTACATATGGAGCACCCACACACACATAGAGAGAGAGAGAGAGAGAGAGAGAGAGAGAGAGAGAGAGAGAGAGAGAGAGAAGAGAAGAGAAGAGAGAAGAGAGAAGAAAGAGGAAGAGGGGGAGGAGGAAGAGGAAGAGGAGGAGGAGAGGAGGAGGAAGAGGAGGAAGAAGGAGGAGGAGGAGGAGGAAGGAGGAGGAGGAGGAGGAAGGAGGAGGAGGAGGAGGAGGAGGAGGAGGAGGAGGAGGAGAAGGAGGAGGAGGAGGAAAAGCTATTGAATTTGGCCAGGTTAAGCAGAAGCCATCATACAAAGACAAGTGTGAAAGGTTTTCATGGAAAGAGATAATCTACTCAACACAAGCTCTCTTCATCCAGCACTGTACAGGTGGGACTCTGCCCCACTGAGACAAACGGATTCATAATAGACAGTGCTTATCCCTAAATAGTAATACAAGTCCTGTGAGCAGGGTTTAAATAGTTCATTTCATGAGAAAGGAGCAAACAATATGGAGATTGTATTAAAAGCTTTAAAGCTCATTTCAAACAACATCAACAACAACCAAACAAGACTCTTAGTCTCTGAGGTTCTGGAGACTGAAAATCTGACCTGGGTCATAGGACAGACACCATGGTGGCCTGATAACCTTCACAACAAGACTCATTTGCAATCTAGGACTGTGTTCTCACCTCACTTCTGTTTACCTCGGTGCTACACATGAGGAATTTATTATATTGGTAACTTCACTAGATGACACGGCATTCCCATTGCAGTTTTGTGTGTATAAGTGGGTCTCTCTATGTGTGTACGTGTGCCCCTGCACATGGAGGTCAGAGGTCAATCTTAGATGTTATTTCTCAAGTGCCGTCCAGCTTTTTGGAAACAGGGTCTTTCACAAAGTGGGCAAGGCTGAATGGCTTGTGAGTCGCAAAGATCTTCCTAGAATAACAAGTTGGGCCGCCATGCTCAGTGTGTTTGCATGGGTCCAGGGTATGGAACTCACTCAGGTCCGCATGCTTGCTTGCAGGACATATGCTTTGCCCACTGAGCCATCTCCCCTGGTCTATTTTCTACCTCTAATATTAATCCCTGCAAATTTTCATTCTGAAAGGCTTAGTCCTTTCTTCTATCACCCATTGAGTAGGAACCTGTAGGGGGTTCAAAGATCGATGACGATTTAAAAGCACTTGCTGCTCTTGCAAAGGACCCAGGCTTAATACTCAACACCCACAGAGTGGCTCACAACCATCTGTAACTCCAGTTCCAGGTCACCTGATGTCCTTAGGCATATGCATGGTTTACTTGCATACATGAAGGCAAAACATCCTTGCACATAACACAAAAGAATAAAATAAAGAACAGGGGCATCTGGTATACTGTCTGAGTGTCTGGGGGAGGCTATGGGAGGAGGTTCTCTCTTCCCAACCAGGGAGTGTTCTAGTCACAGAGTCTCAGCCAGACTGGGCATGCTCGAGAGGATGCTTGAGGCTGTCATGGTATGGATCATTCACTTTAACCTACCACATTCCAAAATGATCTTTACAGCCATGAAGACCATATATCTACCCAGTAAAGAACTATGGCCTTCACACCACGCAATGACTACTTCTCTAGGGAGGTAGCCAAAGCAAAAGTCTAAGACATTTGGGACAGTTTCCTCTTCGTAGCTGTAGGTAAAGCCCTGTGTGAAGTTAAGGAAGTTAAGAGAGCTATGAAAGCTATTTTGATCCTTGCAAATATATAGGGTGGTTCCCACAGTGCATGGTTTTGCAAGGTGTGGCTTTAAGTAGAAATGTGAATTGGGTGACATTTGTCCTGCAGGTGCCACCCCTCTACTGTCTGGATTCCTTACCTTGTGATACCTTCTGCTGCCATGACCTTAGATACCCTGTATCCTTTTGATTATTCTATTTCTTCTTATTCACAACCAAAAAGCTTACACCAATCACTGCTAGGCACGTAGTCACCCATCTATAATCTCAATACTTAGGAGGCAGAGGCAGAAGACTCTAAGGCCAGCCTGGACTGCATAGAGAGACCCTGTCTCAAAAATAGATCCATAGATGGATAGGTAGGTAGGTAGGTAGGTAGGTAGGTAGATACATGCATACATACATACATACATACATGCATACATACATACCATTTTCACATGTCCTGGCTTAAATGAATATTTGCATTTATTTCTCTTGTCTGTGAGTGTATCTGCAGTGTTTGAATTGAGGTGTAAAGGAGGGAAGAAGATAGATAATAGCATGCACACATGCACATATGCAAGCATGCATACATGCACACATGCACTCACATACTATTCTGGAGCCTAGCAAGGGAAGTTTCCAGAGTAGCAGTGCTGACACTGCTTTTAAGACATCTAGTGCCTTCTAGAAGAAGTAAGACATATATGCCTTCCGGGTAAATATCACACCAGTTTTGTGAGTGTACACAACGAGTCTACAGGGCTCAGCACACAGACATCTTCCTGCCGTTAATCTTAGTCCTCATGGTTAGTGAATCATAAAGCAAGCCGCTCCTCTTATAAGTCAAGCCAAGCAACGTATTCAAGCCTTCATTCCCTGCCTGGCCATCCTTGTCAGAGAGATAGGCTTTAATTTTGGTTACGGCTGGGTGATTAGTAGAGATTTTATAATGAAATTAGAGAGAATTTAACCCAAGGCTCTACCAGCTTAACAATCTTGATTGATTATAGAAGGTTGTTGTATATATGTTTGCTGTTTTCTATAATCTCTGTGTCTGACGGTCTGTCTGTCTCTCTGTCTGTCTGTCTGTCTCTCTCTCTCTGTGCGTGTATGTGTGTGTGTGTAAGGAAATGGATGTGGTGCATATATGTGAGTGTGTCTCTGTGTGTGTGTGTGTGTATGTGAGTGTGTGTCTGTACTGACTCTATTCCAAGTACCACATAAATATAAGTTTATCTTAATAGAAATTGCCATGGAAAAGCCAAGGTCACTTCTCTAAATCCCCTCCCACCTTGACCTGTCTATTCATAATTGTTATTATTATTACCATCATCATCGTCGTCGTCTTCATCGTCAATCATGTGTTTTTGCCTGCACATGTATGATGCAAGGGGCATGAGAATGCCATGTAGATGTGTGGAGGTCAGAGGACAACTTTATAGAGGAATCCAACTCCCACCATATACCTGAGCGATCTCACTTTATCTGCTGAGCCTCTCAGCCAGTGCCTTGACCTTCTGTTTATTTTTCCTTCGGTACCTTTCTACCCTTTTGTCTCTGACGTGAGGGATGAGACAAAGGGTCAGGTTCACATAAGTGCATCCCTTACTGCTGTGGTTAAGACCGGCTCGGATCTCACATAGCTCAGGCTGGCTTCAAACTCTTTGTAAAGCTGAGACTGCCCTTGAACATCTGATCCTTCCACCTCTACCCTGCAAGGGCTGGAATTCCAGGCTGTGGCACCATGCTCAGATGTAAGTGAAGATTTTTATGGAAAATAAAACCGTGACCTTTTCTAGGCCTGTGGGGTCATCTTATATTTCCTCGGGGAAGAAATAAGGGGCAACCACTGTAAAGGACAATGGCTTTTCTGAGAGTCACGAAGGGTGTTCAGTCGGGAGAAAACCTTCAGATTTATACTGGTCCGTGCAAGGTTCCAATAGACACATTCAATAGACCGCAGTGGAAATAAATTTACTTGTCTCAGACACTTAAGGTGGCACAAATTTGTGATCCCAGAACTTGGCAGAGGAGGCAGGAGGATAAGGGATTCAAAGTCAAAGCCAGCCTGGGTTACACCAGTTTGGGGCCAGCCTGCACTACATGAGACCTGTCTGGACCAAAACAACCTAATAAATAAAATCCATTTTATCTTCTCAAGCATGCACTTGAGAAACAAACAAACAAAC
The DNA here is from genome assembly GCF_000001635.26 of Mus musculus. Taxonomy (NCBI): domain Eukaryota; kingdom Metazoa; phylum Chordata; class Mammalia; order Rodentia; family Muridae; genus Mus; species Mus musculus. The sequence continues at coordinate 43,270,820 of NC_000083.6, read as the reverse complement.
AGCAGTTATTTTTAACAGGCTCCCTGGAGGAAGCTGTCATATGTTAGGGAGTCGAACTTCTCAGGTCCGTAGCAGTGGCCTGCCCTGTCCTGGGGAGAACCCTTGTCTTGCAGGGGGGAAAAAAAAATCTAGCATTGACATGGAGAAAAATCTCAAGTTCCACAGTTGGGGAGAAACAGAGCCCTGTTGTTTCTAACAGTTGCTTCAACGACTCCCTTCCTTGTTTATCTTTTCAGGAAATGAGATGTTGAAATCAGAATATTCCCCGTAGAGTAAAACACAGCTTAACCAACAGCGCTTGGGTCCTCAGGAATCACACAACAGCTGTTAGCTTACCTGGGACTCTGGACTTCACAGCACAGCTGAGCCTTTCTCCAATGTTCCCCAGCCACTGACACCGTTGGGAGATGCCAAGGGACGCTGGTGACCCAGGACAGGACTGGCAGCCACAGGTCCACTGATGTATCTATCACCAGCTCAGGCCAGGTTGCTGCCTCTGCTGAAAAACACTGGGACACACCCCCTGCAGAGGGAAAGCCAACAGACTTTCCTGCACTCCCTCCCGCCCACTCAGAACCAACATCAGAGCTTGTAAAACAGGCAGTCCAGAGACCAAAGACTTCCCGTTTCTGCCACCAGAGATGTGAGGCTGAGATTGACTACAAAGGGGACAAATATGCTCTTGGGCATGCAGATCAGGACCCTACAAAACATATTCCCTTAGGTGCTCCTGTCCAACCTTTCTGGACATTTTGGGGAGTCACACCCCATAAAGTTGAAGAAATGCATCCCTCCCTGCGGAAGTTCTGAGGAGAAGCAGGTGAGTTCTGTGGGAGGGTAGATAAGATCTCTTCTTTTCCAAAGGTCTTACTCAAAGCTGAAGCATCACCATACAGCTCGCCTGAGTACAGGGCCCACAGACCTCCTCATGGAAAAAAACCGTGGAGCGGACAGCAGCTAACAGGACAGCCGGGACGGGCTGAAGGTGAATGCCTTTTAATAACGATCACGTTCTATCTAAGGTTTCATCCAGCTTAGAAACTGAAGGGTGACCTCTCAATGATGACCAAGCTGACTCGTGAATTGCTTTGTGGTCAACATAACTCTCAACGTGAACAGCCTCATCTAAATTACACAGGGGGCAAAAATGTGCTATTTCTCAAAGAGGAAAATGTCCCTGAATTCAGTGAACGTCCTCGTTTTATTTTGCTTCCTTTAAGTATGCAGAGTCTACAAATGGTTCGAGGTGGTTTTACAGTACAAATTCGAGAATAGCATAGTGTTGGGTAAAAATAAAGAGCCAGGAATGTTAGCTGGGTAGGGTAGCTAATGCCTATAATCTCAGCATATGAGATGCTGAGGCAGGAGGATTGCTTTGAGTTCAAGGCCATCTGAAGCCCTAGGCTACAAGCCAGCCTGGACAGAGTGAGAATCCACCCACATATACATACATACATACATACATACATACATACATACATACATACATACACATATATACATAGATACATATATTCATACATACACACATACACGTGTGTGTGTGTGTGTGTGTGTGTGTGTGTGTGTGTGTGTGTGTACTGCCTCTGTACTGGTTCTGTTCCCAATACCACACAAACCATGGTTGTGAGCATCTGTAATCCTCACACTTAGGCAGTAGAGGCAGGAGGGTCAGAAGTTGAAGGTCCTCCTCCTTGGGTATATGATGAGTTCCAGGTTTTCCTGTGCTATACAGGAAGATCTTACCACAAAAATAAATGAATAGATAAATAGACATACAGACAAATAAACAAGGGAACGCTTAAAAGGTAATGTCAAAACCGTGCAAATGATAATCGGAGTGATTATTATGTTTTACCAACTCAAAACTTCATGCTCGGCCCAGAACTCCCTAAGATCCGTGAACAGAAGGGAAAGGCTTATCTACTGGGGTGTCCTCGTCTCCTTTTCAGAGTAAAGGAAGCCTCACCCTAGGCAGGGGAAGATTAGTGTAGGAGCAGTGAGTTTCAGGGGAGACATCCTTGTGCTTGGGGTGTATTTCCAACACGAGAGGCTACTTAATCTCTCATCAAAGCCATCAGGGTCTTGAGGCATATTCTTAACTCGACTCTTGTTTTCCACACAGCTGGACTGCTCAGTCTATATTGTAACCCTTCTCCAGCCAGTGTAGATCTGACACAATAGGAAACTTAGCAGGTAGATGGCGCCCATCTGAAAACGTCCATTATATGAGGGTGCTGGCCACTGTCTATCAGTCTTGGGGATAGGAAACTTAGAACGGAATGGAGTTAATTTTATTTTCTTCCTATTCTCTTATGGCAGAGTTCTGCCTCTCCATACCAACCGGTTGTGAGAGGCACCAAATTTCCCCGCAGAACAAATGGCTGAGAATGTCTAGACATATATCCAGCTCCATACCCGGCAGTCTAGGATTAGAACAGGCGTTTCTTTTGCTCTTGCCATATTAAAACGTGCTGCTCGCAGAAGCGCCTTAGTCGCCGACAGCTTCATTGCAGGCAGCTCATAAAATGGGGCCGGCCAGGTGTGACGGGGTACACTGTAGTCTCAGTGCTCAGGAGGCTGAGGCAGGGGGATTGCACACCTCAGAGGCTAGCTACATAGTGAGTTCCAAGCCAGCCAGGGGTTCATAGGAAGACCCTGTGAAACAGGAGAATGTACATATGGAAGTAAATAAAATGGGGTTGGAAAACCTCCAGGTTTTATTGGGCAGGATCATGGCTGGGAAGTCGGAAAGTAGTCATGGAGGGGGACCACGAAGCAATAGAAGGTCAAATGGAACAGTTGGTTCACAGGAAGCTAGATATAAATCACTAGAAGTTCAGAGGGAAGGTCCCTTACTCACCTTGGCTGTGTGGTGCTCAAGCAGTTCTTAGGGATGATTGTGAGGCTCTCAGCTCCAAGGGGGCACTACCATGTCTCAGAGCAAAAGCACCTGGGAGGATGCTAGAAAGTAAGCAGTGGCCTTGGGAGACTCTCATGACTACGTTGGTTTGGGAACAGGAAGGAGGATATGAACCTGAACCACGAATACTGAATAGTTTGTAATCCCCAATCTAAGAAACGGAGGTCACACTGTGTCCAATATTTAGGTTATTTCAAAAATAAGATGCATTTTTGAAACTGATGACCCAGCAATAAGCCATTTATTTATTCCTTCTGGTTTCCTCATAAAAGCCAAGAACACGTGAAGCTGAATTCCTCACTACTTCCTGGTGAGGTTGTGGGGCATAACCAAGATACCACTAAGGAAGTGACAGAAGGAAGCCGTGTGGGTTTGGTCATGTGACTGCCCTAGGTCTCTCACCATTGTGAGTTCAAAGCTGGGTTAACCTATGAAGGAGGCCACGCTTAGGACCTAAATGAACACGCCTGAGTGAAGCAGGAGGTAAGTGTTCAGCTCTGTTCATAAAGCAAGCTAAACATGTATTGGTGTGTTCTATCCTCTGTAGATTCTCATTCCACAAATGCAGGAGACGCAAGAGCAAGATTTAAGAGGAGGAAGAGGCACTCCGAGCTGCACTAGCTTCATACAGATGTGTGCAGTGCTGGAGGTGACCAGTGGGGGGCGACAGATCACTTGGAGCCAGAGTTACAAGAGGTTGTGAGCCCCTGTGTGGGTGCTGATTTGTGTAATCAGTCTGATTGCTTTTGCTTGGAGTCCCATGAACACCCAGGGCTAAAGAGGGTGTGGAGATGCACCCGAGTGATCTCAGCACTTGGAAGTTCAAGGTCATCTACATCATAGCACTAAATTTGATATCTGCTAGGGATAAGGGAGCTCCTATCTCAAAGTAAGTAAGTCGATGAGGCCTTTTTATGTTGTTACATTTATTTTTGTGTTAGTTTTTTTTTTAAAGATTTATTTGTTTTAATTTTATGTGTATGGGTGTTTGTCTGTATTTAAGTATACTTGATATGTGCAGTGCTGGAGGTGGCCAGTGGAGGGCGACAGATCACTTGGAGCTGGAGTTACAGGAGGTTGTGAGCCCCTATGTGGGTGCTGGGAACTGAACCCAGACTCTTTGCTAGAGTAGTCAGGGCTCTTAACTGAGAAGCCTCTCTGCCCTTCCTCTCTACAATCACTTTTCTTTGGGTATTTTGTCAAAACAATAAGAAAATCAGCTAAGGATTTCTTAGGACAGCATAAGACAAAACAGTCTATGAAGACGTACATGGCTCTGAGCGCTCATTGCTGGAGGCAGGGTTAGCTGGGTGGAGATGACTGGCAGATTTCGGGACAAGCCTTAAACCGGTGTTTCTCAACTGTGGGTCATGGCCCCCACAGGGGTCACATACCAGATACCTTACCTATCAGATAATTACAGTAGCAAAATTACAGTTATGAAGTAGCAAGGAAATAATTTTATGGTTGGGGGTCACCACAACGTGAGGAAGTATATTAAAGGGTCGCAGCATTAGGAAGGCTGAGAACCGCTGGCTTAAGCCTTTGTCAGAGTGACTTAGGATACATGCTTTCGGAGGTACAGGGTGTTATCACACAATGGTATTGCTGTTGAAAGTATGACCAAGGGTACTCAGGAACGTGGTGGTGGTACATGCCTATGATCCCAGCATTCAGGACGTAAAGGCACAAGACTGTGGGAGCCTCTTTCACCCCAGAGACAAGCATGCCAACGACAAGGGTAGGAGCTGACTGAGAACAACCTAGAGAGGAGTTGTGTCATATACTTATCCACCGTGACTCACTGAGACACTAATATATACAAAGTGATTCTGAGCAGTCTCCATGACTTTTGTACTCTCTGTAGCAACTTCCCTCCCCACCCCTAGAAGGGGGGCAGCTCCCACTCTTGATCCCATTTTACAGATGAGGAAGTTGAGGCGCAGTGCTATTGAGGAAATGAGACACCGGGAAGCCAATGCAGCCAGACTGGAAAGTCCAGTCTGCTCGCCTGTATACTACTGTTTCTCAAAAACCAACAAGGAACACAAGCAGAAACATCCGGCCTTGCTGACTAGCCACGGAAATGATGGGTGTACGCACAGGTGCTGAGGAGGTAGAGGGTTGTAATCATGAACCTTCCAGAATAAGTCAGAAAGCCATGCACAGCTGAGAGACTCCATTTGCCATTTCATTCAACATCCGACGAGCTACTGAATGCAAGGTTCTGGGTAAATTCGACAGAGCTAGGCAAGGCGCCCATCTGCTGCTCCGTGAAAAATGTGAAGGGTTTGCATGCGGCAGATTGAGTTAGGAAGAAAGTTAGGAACTACAGGGTAAAAGAGTCATTTCCTCCCTCCTTTTGCCTGTGAGCGTGCGTGTCCATGCGTGCGCTTGATGTGCGTGTGCCCGTGGGCACGTGTATGTGAAGGCCTCAGATGTGGCCAAGATTAAGATGTGGCTTTTCACTTCTGTTCCCTTTCTTTTATCCAGCCTCGGCGTGACCGCCGAACTTCAGAATGTCTAAAGTTAAGCAAAGGGCGCCATCTAGTGGCAAGAGCACACTGCAGCAGGTGACGCCACATGTTGATAAAATCATGGCCATAGGTGTGTGGGCACAGGGATCTGAGGGCAGGCCAGCAGTTCACCAAAGGAATCAGGAACCAGGCTTGTCCTGTCTACTCTGCGGGTAGTCCGTTTGCAGCACGTTTTGCTCGTTCATCCGTTTATTTCTCCAACACACACTTATGTTAAACGTTACTAGGTCCTAGATTAAGACAAAAACCAGACCAAAATCTGCAATTACTACCTTCAAGGACCTGACAGCGTGGTGGGAAATGGGGCCAGCAACAATCAGTTAACATCCGCAGTGATGAGGGCTGACCTCCTTATATCAGGGAAGACCGTGGAAGAGGCACAGAGATGAATCATAGCAGGTAAGAAGAAGAAATATCTAACCCACAGACCTCAAACTGGCACCCCCACAGGCCTCATCTGGACTGCAGATGTGTTTTGTTTGGACCATGCAGTGTTTTTATAACTTGGAATTAGCTGCCGATGCCTAAACGTCATGGGATTTCACATGAAAACCCAAATTTCCCATTCTTTTAGAAAACTGAAAGATCCGTATTCCCACAGGGTGACGTTCAGTTAAGCTATGCAGAAGTGCACTTCCTAGGGCTCTTTCATAACAGCCAATAATTTGCTTCTTTCGATGAACTTTGGCATGTTTTCAGGTAAGCGGAATACAAAACCCAAAAGCCCAAAAATTCACTGCAACGTAAATTTCACAGCCTGCCGTGTCTCAACAGGGATCTCAAAAGTATCTTCTTTGCCAATCAGATATGGCATAAATGTTCATCCCTCCCTCACAATATACATCAAAATTCATTTTATCTAGGTACACATTTTCAACACAAAATATAAAGTGTGAATGCATTAGAAGAAAACACACCATTGCTGTGTGTCTGCTGGCTGGGTCAGTTACTTTGCTGCAGCTGAGATAGAATGCCAATGCCAGAGGGTGTGTCAGGAAGGAGTTTATTTGAGCTTGTGGTTCCAGGAGGATAAAGTCATCACAGACAGGAGGCACAACAGCAGGTGACAGGTGTGATGGCAAGAGCGAGAGACAGAGATCCTACGACCAACTACAAATATAAGGCAAGGGGAGCAAAAATGGATGGAAAGCCTGGACCAGTGATGTACTGTCCCCGTAAGGCGACAGCATGACCTGGCAGGAGTGGGTGCCTTAGCAGGGGGGGGGGCATGCTGAGGCATCTCCACCAACGCCCCTCCCTCCCCCCTCATGCTCCCAGGTACCAGAACTACAACGATCTGTATAAAATGAAGTTTATTTGGGGCATGAGAAGTGGGTGTGGGAAAGAAAGGTGTCTGAGAGGGACAGAAAGAGAGAGAGAGAAAGAAGGGAAGAGGCCAGCCTGAAACAGTGGGTAGGAGCGGGAGTAGAAAGGGGGGGGCACAAACAGTCCTTTTATAGCAAGGCAGGCTTTTGCTAGGTAACTTTTGGGCGGAGCCTAGAGGAACAGAGACCAAGTGTTCAAAAGCCTGAGTTTATTGGGACATTTCTCATTCAAACCACTGCATTCGGCTCCCTGGTCCCCATAGGCCTATAGCCATACCATAATGCAAAATGCGTCTAATCCAGCTTCAAAAGTTCCCGTGGTCTTTAGCAGTCTCCACACTGTTTAAAAGTCCAAAGTCACTTCTGAGACTCGTGGCAATCTCATTATGACACCACCACCACCACCACCACCACCACCACCACCACCCCACCCCCCGTGAAATCAAAAAGTAAATTACATACTTCTAACATATAATGGCACAGAATATGCAATGGCATTCCAAAAGAGAGAGAGAGAGAGAGAGAGAGTGAGAGTGAGCGAGTTGGGAGCATAGAGAAGAATAATAGGATTCAGAAAGACATCATTCAAATCCTGTAGTTCTGTGTCCAGGCTTAGATGGTGGCACCAGCTTTGCTGTCTGCAACACACATCTGTCTCTTAGGCTGGTTCTGCTCTCTGTATGCAGGTCTCCCTGAAAGATAGCTCAGGGCTGCAGCATCTCAAGTATCTAGGGGTCTCTAATGAAACCCAGGCTTCACTTCTGTGCATTCACACAATGGCCTTCTGCCTTCCTAGGGCCTTCCTAGAGGCATTCCTCTGCCATACAGTTCCTGGCCTTTGCAGAACTGCAGAGAACCAATCCGAAACTGCAGAGGACGAATTCATGACCCTTTAACTCTTTCTTCCTGCACAGGTCTAAAGTTAGCTCTACCTAGATGACACTGGCAAGTGCAGGTGCCAGCTTGGGATGGACCCTGCCCACTTGGATCATATTAGCAGCAGTGATATTATTCAATTGCTTCCTAAGATCAGAAAACACCTTAGGCTCCCCAAATAACACAAGGCGGAAACTTAGCTGAGTAGGATCTTACCCCAGGACAATCTTCCCTTCTTACAATGTATATGGATCAGGAGACCTTTCCTTAATGGAGTCCCCATTAACAGTTATAGACTTTCTTCCAGCACATGCCTTTCCTGCAACATTAAACTACCCAATGCTCTTTTTTTCTCCAAATAGCATATTTTGTATTTCTTTCTACCCCATTCACTCTTTTAAAAAGTGCAGACCCGCATAAACATACCAGTAACAACCATGCCATTGAGTCAATATTATGCAGTCTCAGAATTTCTCTAGCCAGAGAAATTGGCCCATTACATTTTAATTTTTCTGTATGCAAGTTCTCAGGACATGGGCAGAAGGCAGCTAGATTCTTTGCCAAAACTGCACATGACTAGCTTTTAGCCCATTTGCTGATCGTGCTCCTTTCTGAGACCACATAAGCTGGGCCTACAGAGTCTGTCTTGCTCTCAGCCCTGCTGGCATTTAGACTCCCGTTAGACAGCTCTTTAAACAGAGCTTATCGCATTTAGACAGCTTCCTAGTTCAAAGTTCCAAAGTCTTCCACACTCCTCCCAAAGCAACAGAGTCGGACGCTTCAGAGCAGCAATCCCCTCTGGATATGTCTACATCCATTGCTTTTCTGCTGCTGTGATAAAACATCACCACCAAAGGCAGCTTGAGGGAGACAGAGTTATTGGGGTTTACAGTTCCAGGGGGATAGGAATCCATCACTAAGGGAAGACACAGCAGCAAGTACCAGGCATGACAGGAGCAGGAAGCTGAGAGACCACATCCTCAGCCATGGCCATGAATATGAGAGAACAAACCACAGAGTGAGGCTGTCAACTCTCAGACTCTGTTCCCAGTCATGCATTTCCTCATCCAAGGCTGCACCTCCCTATACACTCGTCAAACAGCACCGCTAACTGGAACTGTGCTCAAAGGCTTGAGCCTACCGGAGACCTTTCTCATTCAAACCGCCACACCGACTTGATGGCAAATGTAGTTCCATTTTGTGTATGTGTGTGTGTGTGTGTGTGTGTGTGTGTGTGTGTGTGTATAAATGTGCATGAATGCAGCTGTGTTGAAGACAACTTTGGGAGTTATCCTTCACCTTCCACCTGGTTTGAGATAGAGTTTCTTGTTTTTTAGGGTGCCGCATGCCAGGCCAGCTGGCTCATGAACTTCTATGGATACATGCCACGAGATCCAGTGATCCTATTTTAAGGTGTGTACCCAGGAGAAAGAAAAATAATATGGCATCACAAAAAATTATATGCCATATTTATGAGTTTATCCTCAATAGCCAAAATATAAATAAACACACACAGAGACACAAATGTCCATCGGTAGGTGTGGTGGAGTGTTGTCAAGTTGACAGAATATAAAATCACCTGGGAGACAGAGATTATCTTTTATATCATCAGCAGCACATATTATTATAATTCGTGTGAATTGACATGGGAAGATCAATCTTTCCTATAATATCACTTGCAGAGTATTCTCCTTAGGATTCTCTTGTGACTCTGGCTACACCGCCATGGTGCAGTCACCTGACCATTTTTAACCTCTGGCCAAACTTACATTGCCTTCAGCTGACAGCAGCACCTCCTGTACGTTAGTCTAACTTCTCTTCCAATACATTCTTCAATTTGACTTAACATCAATTTTCACTCTTCAGAGCAGACTCTGGTAGAGACCATTTGCAATATCAGTGCCTTGTTTGCATATTTTATACTCATTTATCCTCATTGGTAAGGCTTGGCCACACACCTGTGCTGCTGAGCCAAAGGTGTATCTGTAGTTTATCATGGATACAATTCTTTAACAAAACCTTTCCACTGAAACCTATAAAAGTTGGGGATCTTTTGTGGAGGCATAAGCTTATCTTTAAGGAATCCAAATTCTCTTTCTTGGTGCCCTTACACATCTGTTCACAATTAGGCAACAGGCCAGGGAAGTGGGTGTATGCAATTAACTGTAGGAAAGAGGACTACAGTGGCCCATTAAATGCTTGGCCAGATAAAAGCATGCCTAATTTTGCAAACACATTAGGATTCCTCAGAACCAGAGAAAGAAAGAGATAGACAGACAAAAGACACAGAGTGAGAATAGTTATATATTTCTTATAAAGAGTCAGCTTGTGCACTTACGAAGGTAAGAGGCTTCATGATCTATAGGCAGCATAGGAAAGACTCAGGACAATGATGTGCCAGTACGGTTTGAGTCAAAAGACCTGAGAACTCAAGAGAGCTACTGGTGCCATCATGAATCTGAGAGTTGGCAAGGGAAGACAATGTTTCCGACTGGAAAGAATGATGTCTCTGCTCAAGCAGTTAGACAGCAGAGTTTTTTGTTGCGAGAAGGCTGGACTTTCTGGTCTATCAAGGCCGCTGATTCGAGGAGGCCTGCCTACATCAAAATCAAAGTGGGGTTGACTCAGCCTCCCAATTCAAATGTCAATCTCGCTGCCAAAATGCCATTCAAAAGTTCCTCCCAGGGACATCATGCATGATCTTTGACTGAAGATTTGGCACTCTGTAGCACAGTTACATTGTACATAGAATTACCCTTTTTACCAAGCTAAGTGCCCACCGACCAGCCAGCTCAGATGTCTGCCTTCTGAGGTTCAACGTTCGTCATGCTGCTCTTATAGAGTTACATATTAAAAATGACAATAGTGAACTGATGTGTGGAGAACCATCTAGATAGTCAGAAACAGAAGAAAATCAACCAAGAATCAGGCAACACACAGAGGTCACCAATGGGTCAAGAGTCTGCTATTCTTTGTCAATGGTCTCTAGTCACCTTGGATATCCATAGTCCCTATGTCCCCCATGCCCTTGGCAAAGGCCAGATGTCTTGCCTCAAGGCATTAAGAGCCAATGCCAAACCCTTTTGTCTTCAACAATTATGGTCATTACTTGTTTACTGTGAGTTGATGTCCGTGAGGTCTCCAAAGCCTCCCTCAGCATAACTTAATTTTAGGAGTGTACTGAAGTTACTAGTGCCTTCTTGTCCTTGAAACGCTGCTATGATAAAGCATCATTAAATATAGTGACACTAGTCTGTAATCCCAGAAGTTTAGACGAGCAGGAAGATTAAAATTGGAAGTTAACCTAGGCTACATAAGAGAGCTCTGGCTCAGGCCAAGCTACAGAGCAAGAGCCTGTCTCTTTAAGAAAGGAAAGGTGTTGAGATTTGGTCTGTTGCTATGTATTGCAGTGCTAAATATTGGCCCTGGTTGGCCCCAGGAGATTCTCAAGTAGATTCCAGTGATGCTATGTAACCTTGCCCCCTCCTCCAAGTTATCCCTGATTGGTGAATAAAGATGCCAACATCCTATACCAGGTTTGGGGTCTGAGGAGAACCATGAAAAGGAGAAGGTAGAGAGAGGAAAACATGCCACGGGTAGAGAGTCTTGAAATCATAGTTCCAAGGTCTGGCCAACTGGATTTAAGAGCAGCCCAGATGGAACATGACCAGTTGTAACTCTGGGTTATTGGTAGGGAAGTTGATTCTAATAGCTTAGAGGGTAGATATCTGCCCAGCTCTAGTGCATTAAAAGCTTGTCATAAATATGAAAGTTGTTCGTCTTTTATCTGGGAACTGAATAATCAAAGGTGGGGTGAAAATCCCTGGTGGAGATTAAGTAGTCACACACAATGAAAAGGGGCTGGGGAGAGTGTGTGGTCGGTAAGAGAGCTTGCCAGACTTGAGTTCAAATCCCCAACATCTATGTAAATGCCATGCATGGCCTCACATGCCTGTAGGCTCACCTATGGAGAAGCAGCAACAAGTGGATTCTGGGAGTTTACTGGCCAGCTATCCTAGCCAAAGTGGAGGGTGAGCTTCAGGTTCAGTGATAGCCAACCCGTCTCAAGGGAATAATTCACAGCAGGATACCAGTGTTTTCCTCTGTGCACAAATGGGTGTATATATGCACAGATATAATATTATATATACACATATAAACATATATTAAAAATTGTATATGTTTATATGCATAAACATATAAATAAATAATGTTTAATATATGTATATTTAATTTCCTTAAATTTTGTGGGTTTTTTTGTGGATTTAATAGGTTCTTTTTTCTTTCATCCCTCCCTTACTTCCTCTCTTACATTTCTCTTTCTTTCTTTCTCTCTTTCTTTCTTTCTTTCTTTCTTTCTTTCTTTCTTTCTTTCTTTCTTTCTTTCTTTCTTTCTTCCTTCCTTCCTTCCTTCCTTCCTTCCTTTCTTTCTTTCTTTCTTTTGGGGGGGGGGGTTAAGACAGGGTTTCTCTGTATAGCCCTGGCTGTCCTGGAACTCACTTTGTAGACCAGGCTGGCCTCAAACCCAGAAATCTGCCTGCCTCTGCCTCCCAAGTGCTGGGATTAAAGGTGTGAGCCACCACCGCCCAGCTTATTTATTTCTTTTATAGATAGGTAGATAGGTAGGTAGATAGATAGATAGATAGATAGATAGATAGATGTATTTATTTCATAGATGGATATATAGGTAGGTATATAGATACGTAGATAGATAAAAATGAGTGATGAGATTGAAATTTGAATTGGGAGACAAACACATACAATTAAATATATATGAAATTAAATATATATGTGTGTGTGTGTGTGAAATAAGTTAATAGAAGAAAAGAAGTAAGAGGGGAATGAAAGAAAAAAAGGCCATCCACGCTCCCTTCTAGGAGGGAATATGAGCAGGCCCTGTCTTAAGGGGTTTTTGTGATTAATCACAGCTGCTCTGATATCGATAGCAATGGCCGCTAGGCTTGGAGGACAGTTTTCTATGACATAGGTGGATGCCGTTTCCCAAGCTGGGGTGAAAAGTTGCATCAGGTCTCCATGTACCACCTCTTCCAGCTGCAGACTTAGAATCCTACTGGCACCTGTGGCCTGCTATGGGCGGATGTATCACCCTGAAACCAGGTGACCTGCATACTTGGCCACAGCAGAGGCCTCCATACCCTCAGTGAACAGGACATGTTGTTCTGGCTTTCCCTCCACCCCCTCCAAAATCTGGAACCTCTCTCCAGTTGGGCTGGGAGCCAAATGCTACCAGCATGCAGACTGCCAACCAGGCAGTGCCCAGGGCTCACTGATGTAAATACTGATGAGAAATGATTGAAGCTTGGCTCTGTCTGTTCCTTTCTGTGCTTTCCTCTGCCAGAGGCCTGGAGGTCTTTACCCTCTGTGCCAAGCAGCCTTAAACTACATCAGTCTCCTGTCCTGCTTCCCCTCCCAGCCCTCTTTCTGGCCACTGTCTCAAAGGAAAGAGCTAGTGGGGCCTAAGCGGCCCTACCCTTTGGACTTCCTGCCACGGGGGACGGTGATGGACGACTTAGCCAGTTTCTCTCTATCCTTCAACACTGCTCCATTAACTAATCCCAGGAAGATTGGGAAATAGACAGAAGGGACCCAAGACTTCTCTTGGCTGAAGAAAAAGAGACTTTGATTAAAGAGCTCCAAGTTCAGCCTGAAACCAGGCAAAAACCTATTGATAGCCAGGTTCTCCTCTAGACACCATTTAAAGTCCTAGGTCAGACTGAGTAGCAGGGCAAGACCACCTCTGTATCCAGCACACAGCAGGAAGGACGCTGTCCATGGACCTTTAATAGGGCCACTACATACAGAATACAGGTTCTGTCTGAAACCTAGCCTGCTCTCTATCTCGCCATGTGAAGCATCTTCCCTAAGGAGGTATATTTGCCTGTTTCTCACAAAAGGGCCACAAAGCTAACCTGTGCACTCTATGCTGTGTGCGCACTATGTGCCGTGCTGCAGAAGGGCATGCTGGGTAGATCAGTAGCATCGCTCCAGCCAACTGTTTCTCAGCATTCTTGCATCCTGATGCTGTGAGTTATTTCTTCCTCTTCTTCCTTTTCTTTTCTCTTTCCAAATTCATTCTTTTCCTTTCCCCCACCCCGCCCCCGCCCATCCTTCCTATGAAGATTTTCCTTTCACTTCCTTCTCCTTGCCCCTAATCTATTACCACATTACGTTTATTGCAACAAAACCCCTGACATGAAGCAATTTCAAAGAGGGAGGGTTTGTCCTGGCTTATGGTTCAAGGGGACACAGCAGAGAAGGCTTGGTGTTAGAGGAATGAAGTTCCGGATCAGATTACCTTTGCAGTCCGGAAGCAGAAGGATGCACAGGAAGTGGGGCCAGGCAGTCAGATCTCAGGGCCCATCCCCAAGGAATGACTTCCTCTAGCACAGCTCCACCTCCTAAAAGTTACAAAAGGGCGCCACCGACTGAGGACCCGTGTTCAAACACAGGAGCCTAGGAGGGCTCTGGCTGACTAGAAAATCATAGCGTCCTAGGTGGCTAATTAATCCTTAACCACGCCCAAGGGATGAGCACCAATGGGAAGGAGCTGAGAAGAAGGCTGTCTCTGTTACTCGGAATTTATCCATCATGACGGAAAGATCTGGAGGGCAGATCTGTCTGAGGGGTTTGACGAGGTGACTTTTCTCCAGCTTACAGAAATGTATAGGCACAATTCTGAAAGCTGGGAGAGCTGAGGTCCATTTTTATTTTTAGACGCCTCCTGCAAGAGGCTCAACAACGACACTCACGACTCTGAACATGTCCCTTACCACATGCTGGTCCACATGCCTGTAATCTCGACTCAAAAGGCTGAGTTCCAGACCAACCTGGACAACTTGGACTCTGTCTCTCTTTGTCTCCATCTCTCTGTCTCTGTCTCTTTCTGTCTCTCAGTCTCTCTGTCTCTCTCTCTCTGTCTCTGTCTCTCTGTCTCTCTCTGTCTCTGTCTCTCTCTCTCTCACACACACACACACACACACACACACACACACAGTGCTGGGAATATAGATCATTGGTAGAGAGCACTTGCCTGGAATGTTCAAGGCCAGAGTTTCAATCGCCTGTGCCACAAAACACACAAAAAAGCCTTAGCTGGACCTGGTAACACAGGCCTGTTATCCCGGCTATTTGGGAGGATGACATTAGAGAATCTCAAACTTAAGGCCAGTCTAAATGCAACATGAGTTCAAGGCCAGGCAACGCAACTTGTATCAAAGCAGCAAGTGAAAGAAGGTCAGTGGCCCCGTCTGCTTTTGTTGTAGACAGCGTCCTGTGACTTGACTCGAGTGGGATCTGTGGGGCACAGTTAAAGAGGTGCACGGGGGAGGGACTTAACAGCAGTGAGTGCAGACACCAGAAAGATGGTGCTACAAACAGCCGTCCCAGCTCTCTCTCCGGCCTTGCCTCAGTTTTTATTTCAGAGTAAAAATGGGGACGTAAGGGGTGCAGGGGGTGGGAAGGGAGAACAAGATGAACTAAAGTAAATAGAAAGGAATTAATAGGGCTCGTGGGATGCCTGAGAGGGTAAATGTACTTGCTCCCAAGTCTGGCAACCCAAGTTAAATCCCCAGAGCCCACACGGTAGAAAGTGGGAACGGACTCCTTCGAACCATCCTTGCATTCAAAAATTCACCATTGTACGCATGCGCCTGCGCACAGCCCACATTGTATGCATGCGCCAGTGCACAACCCAAAGACACGAATGAATAAACATAATTTAGATGTTTTAATTAACATAAATTCTACATAGGGAATAGTTATGGTATATGTTTTTTCATATACTGCTGGATTTTACTTACAAGTACGTTGCTAATGACTTCTGAATCAATATTCATAAAAGATATTGGTCTGTAGTTTGTTTTGCTTCTCTCTCTCTCTTTGGTAAATTGATATGTATATGTGTGATTTGATGTGTAGCTATGTATATGTGTGTGGGGGGTAGAGGAAGATGTCGGATAGCTCTTCTCTAGAATTGTCTGCCTTATTGCAATGTATCAGTGGTCCACTGAATCTGAAGTTTGTCATGTTTTCCTCTGGGCTTGTGCTCAAATCCCCAAGATCCAGCAATCTTCCAGTCTCTGTCCCAACTATCCCCAGTGCTGGCTTTGAGCTGGATCTGTTCTGAACTCAGATCTTTATTCATGCATACACAGCAAGCCCTTTTACCAAGCCATCTCCACAGTTCATTCCTTTGTTTCCTTAGAAAATGTTTTACAATGGTCTATTTTCTTCTTATCTGTATAAGCATTTTTCTGCATGTATGTATATGTACCTCGTGCATGCCTGCTTCCTGTACAAGTCGTAACCGGGTACCAGATTCCTTGGAAGCAGAGTTATGGACCAGGTGGATGCTGGGAAACAAACTTGGGTATTCCTCAAGTGTACTCACTGTGCAAGAGAGGCAAGTGCTCTTACCCACGGAGCTGACTCTACAGTGCCCTTCCTTTGTTTCTTAATAATGTACTTGTTGTGAACTGATGTTATTTTCGATAACTTAGGCTAAATAAAGCTTAGTATTAAAATTAAGTCCACCTGTTTCTGTTTAATTTTTTTTTTTTTTTTTTTTGCTTCTGGAAAATTTAAAAAGTGTGTGTGTGTGTGTGTTTCACAGGGTTTTCTGTTCTAGCCAGCTGGAGACTTCCCAACTCAGCACCTCATACTGTCCTTAAAATAGCACATCTTCCGGCCAGGTGTCACATGATCCTTTCCTGCTTGGTGCTTTAAACTTTACTCTAGGGCTTAACCCTTAATGACAGAGGTTCCAGAAAACCCTGGAAGACGGATGCTTCCCTTCAATGGTGAAGAAGGATAAGGTGTCCCCTCTCTTCAATGCCATTGATGTAGATATAGGAAGGGGATGAGTTGATTTCATCTTAAAATAAAACCTCCAGTTGAATTTCAGGCGTGAGATGAAGCAATGATGAGTACCAGAAGGAAGTGGGTTGGGAATCAGGTGTACAGAGCATGCCCTGTAACCACAGCATTGAACATCTGAGGCTACACAGCTAGTTTCAGCCCAGGAGATCCAGCCACGAAAGAATTGTAGGAGCGTAGCACACCCCAGTGTTTATGCTGGCTGGCTAGAAGAAGGAGGGCAGAACGGCTAGAATAACCACTAGATTTGGATGGAAGTCATTAGCTCGAAGTCACAAGCACCTTCCGCTCCTTGCCACATAGACAGAGGCACCACAGAAGTGAAAAGGCAACTCTTAGGGGACAGCCAACGGCTGAGAGGAAATCATTGAATGGATCCACGTACGGGAGAAGCCTTTTGTATCACAGTTGGTGCAAGCATCAAATGAAACAGTGTGAAGGAAGGATGCAGACAGAGCCAACACTCCAGGAACAAGACCAGCTACTTTCCTCTGCCACTCTGGCCAGTCTCCTAACAGGTTGGATCTAAGGATATGCTACCCACTGTTATCCAACAGTGAGGTCTAGGCTTGCACAAAATAAAAAGTAAACCATACACTTAATCATATCACTAATATGGAAAAGTCAGACACAAACCCATCTGGAATTTCTATAAATTTAAAACACTGGTATTTTCTAATTAAAAAAAAAAAACCTGAACTATGACTTCCGCTTAAAATAATAAAATGCAATTAGGATGTTTAGCACAGTTATTGTTTCGTATATTTATTTTATATCGGGCATACAGGCTGCAGCACATATGTGGGGGTCAGAGACTAACTTGCAGGGGACAGTTCTCTTCCATCACGTGGATTCAGCGACTCAAATTCAGGTCATCAGGCTCGGGAGCAGATGTTTTTGCCTACTAAGCCATCTCAACAGCACTTCACAGAGTCTTTTCAATATCTGATGAGCATGACAAAGTGTTTTCACAATACCCAACACATAGTACGGGCTCTGTAACTGTACATATGAAGAAATCGGAGTCCTCGGTTATTATAAACCTGAGGGATCGTTGGTAGAACATCTGCCTAGCATGTAAGAGGCCTTGGGTGAAAGTGAGGACAGGGCACTCAGGCAAGCCAGATGGAAGTCTGTTCTTTCATTTAGAGACTCTGTATTCGGTCTTCACACTAATGAATGCCGATCTGAAAATAAGCGGCTGGGGACCAGGCTAGCAAGTTGCCTTAGGGAGGAAATGTGCTTGCCATCAAGCTCGATGACAAGAACTCCATTCCCAGGACCCACGTCGTGGGAAGAGAGAACTGACTCCCACAAGCTGTCCGCTGACCGGCATTCACATGCACAAATGCTCATGGGCATGAGCACACACACACACACACACACACACACACACACACACACACACACACACTCACTCACTAAATCAATATGTAGTCATTAAAAAACAAAGCAGTGTGGTAAAGGCAGGTTTGGATTCCACAAGTAAAGAATCTACCACGGCTCTCAGAGCTGAGAAGGTCTTGGTGTTGGGACCTCCAGGTAGACCTGGAGGTCAGGGATAGGGTATTTCTGAGGAAAACCTTCTTAGCCAGAGGAGAAGGAATTCTGGGATTGGACCTTTCAGAGATTTGTGGATGATTTGTTATTGTTGGAGGTGAGGAAAGGGAAGAAAGGAACAATTAAGAGGAAGGGGAAAGGGAGGGGAGAGGAGGGGAGGGAGAGGAGGGGAGGGGAGGGGAGGGAAGGGAAGGCAGTGTTTGAAAAGTGGAGAGAGTTTCTGATTCAGAACGATTTTTTGTTGCTGTTGTTTTTTGTTTTGTTTTGTTTTGTTTAAATAAGCCAATTGACCAAAGGAAAAGTCAGAACCTAGATAACTTAGAGGACATTCTAGAGGAGGCATTTGGCTGAAAAGTCCAAGAGGAGAAAGGCTGCCTCTGTCAGAAACTGGAGGAGAGATGTATGGGTAGCGTGCTTGTCTGAAGTCCCTGAAGCTGACAATTAGGGAGTCTGTGGCCATGGAAGGTCCCTGAGGAGAGAGGGAGGTGGGAGAAGGCGGGTGTGGAAGAGTCAACTCGGCCATTTTCATGGCTGGAAACCAACCCTCTAAGCCAATGAGAATGTTCTGTAAGGAAGACAAAAGACACTACTTAGGCTGTAGCCCCTGGGGTGGTTTTACTCTGGAGAGATAACCAACTTACTTGTAGCCCTTTCCACCTATTATCTTATCACAGCTTGGCTTTCAACTTAATTAAGTCAGCCTTTATTCTTACAACTAAGCAGGGAATGTTCCGGGGTGAAACATGTCCTAGCCTGTGGGACAGCTTCACTCATTTCCCTCTTTGGACCTGGCTGCCTGCCACTGAGCAAAGACTCACTGTCACCCTGGCCATTCAAATGACACGACTGTCCTTGGGATGGGGGAATTACAGTAAATCTGGTTTGGCAACCCAGAAGGTTTAATAAGGGGCTCTGTGGAAGGGGTGAGGTTTCTGAACCTAGAGCACCCACCAATCTCCTCTGTGCAATACGGTGTTCTGTCCCAAGCACTCTGGCAAGGAAACCATGCTGTTCTTGTGGAGACCAGATCCTAGGGCCAAGTGAGATGCTTATCTGGGCTTGACAGCCTCACGGCAGAGGAAAAAGAGAAAGAAAAAGAAGATCTTGGAACAATTTGGGCCGGAAAACAATAGGATTCTGTATTTCTTGGCAGAGAAATGAATGAATCTTTCTTCCAAGTGTGAAGCAGGCATTAAATCCAAGGACAATAAATGGTGAGCCCAACATTCCAGCAACAGTCTTGGGCTTTCTCTGTGGGATTTCAGCTCCAACAGTCCCACAGGGCTTCAAAGAGACATGTGGGTTTCTTTTTCTCTACTTAAGTAAACAAAATTAAGAGAGAGCATGCACTTCCTACAGCTGTGGGTGTCCCAAATATCTCCTGTTCCTAACCTGACCCCAGCCTAGAGGAGCCCTCTTCTTTTTGGAATTAAAGCCATACACACAGCAACCTTGAGGTCCATAAAGGACCATGAGGGGGCAACCTTCACTGTCAGCAAGGCTGGATTTTTCCCAAAACCTAAGGACTATCCCATGAGAACTGCACCTCAAACTCCCTTTCAATCTCTTTTTCTTTTTTTAAAACACAAACATACATTTCTTGGGATAAGCAAATAAGCATCAACACACATTATATATGTTTGCAAATATAAAGTTGAAGTGACCAGATCTTCCTTGCTGTAAAAGTGATTCCTATGATGTTCTGTACAGCTAGCTCCCCAGTGTGTGAGTGTGTGTGTGTGTGTGTGTGTGTGTGTGTGTGTGTGTGTGTGTGTGTGTGTGTTTTCATTACAGTTCAGTTTGGTTTGGTTGTATACACAGATTTCTTTTTTCTTTTTCGGTTTTTCGAGACACGGTTTCTCTATATAGTCCTGGCTGTCCTGGAACTCACTTTGTAGACCAGGCTGGCCTCAAACTCAGAAATCCACCTGCCTCTGCCTCCCAAGTGCTGGGATTAAAGGCATGCACCACCTTTATATAGCTTTTGCTAGTCTGGCACAAACCATGCAACTTTGGACTGACCTCAAACAGAGAAGGCAATACTCTGGCCTCAGCTTCTCAAATGCTGGAATTACAGGCATGAGCCATCAGTCTTGGCTTCTGTCTGTCTGTCTGTCTGTCTGTCTGTCTATCTACCTGTCAGGCTATCTATCTATCTGTCTGTCTGTCTATCTATCTATCTATCTATCTATCTATCTATCTATCTATCTATCTATCTATCTATCTATCTACCTACCTATCTATCATCTCTCTCCATCCATCCATCTTTATCTCTCGTTTCCTTCTTTTCTTTCTTTTATTTACATGGGCTGTGCTCTGATTCCTTTGAGAATGTCACACTGCATTTAAATCATTTCTCCCTCCCTTCAGCTTTTCTCAATGCATTTGATTCAGTGTGAATTCTTTGTTTGGTTTTTGAGATACGGTCTCACTCTAAAGTACAGGCTAGCCTGGGACTCACTACAAAGTCCAGGTACACCTCAAACCCAGGCTGCTCTTCCTCCCTGCATCTCACAAGGGTTGGTACAGTAGGCCTGAGCCGTCATAGACAGCTCCCTAATACATTTTTTAGATCAGCTTTTATTTACAGCCAAGTAGGAATTTGGTGTTCCACACAAATAAGCAAATCGGTATTCATTGAGTTGTCTTCTGCTCCTGAAGCAGTTTCATGCGGAGGAAGGGAGCATAGAGAAGCTAGCTGGTACTGACCAGAACAGAACTTAAAGTTAGAGCCCTCGCTCCCCACTTCCTGCCCAGCTGGCTGTTTGCCATCCTCATTAAAAAAAAAAAAAGTTGTCTTTGTAGGGGCCTCAAGCTCTTTGTGGAGTCACCTCCTGCCACTTCCCAGAAATCACTCTGCAGCCAGGGAATTGTAAATAGCATTTGCTCCACATCACATGATCCTTCCTCCCACAGACATCCCTCCTCGGGTCCCATGGTTTACATATTCCCACAAGGTCAAGACAAGGACATTTGGTCACATGCAGCATTATGGCAACAATACACACAGGGCTGACCCTGCAGCAAGCTCAAAAAATCTGAAAGATCAGCTGATTCTTTGTAGGTTTCACAGGGAACTTTGGGGGGTGGGGGCAAGAGGGGCAGGGAGCTGTCTTTTTCCCAGAAAAAGAACAAAGCCACAAAGCCAACCCAACTTCTCCAGGTAGATGGTTTTAGATACAGTTCTGCATTTTTTAATGGCATGTGCTATGTACATAGGTTATGCATATATGTGTGTCCTGTGTTTGTGGTATATGCATACTCAGGTAGACTCTCCCATGCAGGCTTGTGCAGAGACCATGGGAGGACATCAGCATCTTGCCCTCTTGTTTTCTACCTTAATTTCTTGAGGTAGGATCTCTCCGTGAGCCTAGAGCTTGGCTGATGGCCAGCAACCCCCAGATCTGTCTCTTTCTCCTCACGGCACTGAACTTAGGGACATGCCTGGGAACACAGCCCTGGAGGGTTGAGATCCTAATTCAGGTCCTCTATCCTGGCACAGAACATGCTCTTAGGTAACCACGGAGCTGTCTTCCCAGACCCCAGTTCTATGGTTACTTCTGCCATGAACCCAGTGTGTGCTAAACGCAAGCAGAGTCAAAAGACTAAGCAAAACAAAATAAAACAAAACAAAACAAAACAAACAATAAAAACTAGACCTGGACTTCAGCTACTTTGTAAATTCAGACTGACTGTCCCCAATACATGCTCTGCTTACGGGGAAAGATTCAGAGCTAGTGGCGGCAGTTAATCGGCTGTGACAGAAATGACTTATACTGCCAGAAAACCCAGTCAGCCCTCACCTCACCACAGACCTTGAGAGAAGCAGAAATAGGGAAACCTGCCTGGGAATAGAATGTGTATTTTTCCTCTATTTTTAAGTTTTTACTGAGGCAACAACATAACATGAGATTTGCGCTCTTAACATCTGTGATAGCTAGTCTTTGACAACTTGACACAAAATAGAGTCAAAGCCCTTTCTTGATGGGTGTGAGAGGGCTCAGGCCCACTGTGGGTGTTGTCACCCCCTAGCAAGTGGTCCTAAGCTGTATATGGCAGGCTGCACAAGCTGTAAGAACAAGCCAGTAATTAAGTGCTCCTCTGTAGTTTCTGCTTCAGTTTTTGCCAACAGATTTCTGCCATGGCTTCTTTTGATGACACACTGTAGAATATAAAAACTTTTCTCCCCAGATCTGCTTTGGGTCATGGTATTTATTGCAGCAAAGTAGAACATGTTTTTGAATTTTTTTACACTATTCATCATTGTGTGACTGCAATCACACATGCCATGGCAGGCATGTCGATGTCAAAGCACAATTTGGTGGAGTCTCTTCACTCCTTTAACTGTTGATTCTAGGAAGCCGGATTCCAACTGGTAGGCTTATGGTGGCAAGTGCTTGTAGCCCCCTGAGTCATCTTGCCTGCTCCTCAGAACACATTGTAAGTGCACGATGAAGTAGTATTATCTATAGGTACCATGTCAAACTGCAGATCTCTAGGACTTTCTTACCTGTATAACTGAGACTGCACTGCTCAGACAGCTGCCCCATGAGACAGCTTGCCAATCCTAACTCCCTTCTCAGCTTCCATGAACCTGACTGTCTGGATACCTTGGACGGACAAAATCCCATGGGCAACACTTTTCCCACTTTGGCAGCTTTACATTCCAGTCCATCCAGGTGTTCATGTACTATAGGACCTCTTTTCTTAAGATAGAATAATAGTCCACAGTACACAAGTGTACTGTTATTATATCTTTGTGGCTAATATAGGATTGCAGACATTTTTTTGAAGAGGTAAGTGCTAATGTGAATCCTAAAAAGCTTTGAGCAAATAGACAAAAGAGTCACTGGAGAAAAAAAAAAAAACCCAACCAATCAAACAACCAAAAACAAAAACACCCCACCAAAACAATTATCTAAAAGATGTTGCCAAGCAATCGGTAAGCAGGGTGATTCCCAGGGAGAGGTAGAGAGACTAATTGCTGGATTGGATCACTACACTGGGTAAGCACCATGCCAGTTCAGTGACTGGCTACAGCTGCAGCCCACTGGAAGAGTACCATAGAGGCCTGCATCTGACTCTTCCAGCTCCATAGCTTGCCTTCACATCTCAGAGTGTAGAATGGATCTCGATGAGACTGGGTGGCATAATTTGCAAAGACAGCCCACCCTTGGCGTGCTTGTGGTGAGGATTCAGTTCCACATGAAATATGCTGAAGATGTTGCCTGGCACAAATTAATTGCTCAACGAACAGCTAT
The DNA here is from genome assembly GCF_000001635.26 of Mus musculus. Classification (NCBI taxonomy): domain Eukaryota; kingdom Metazoa; phylum Chordata; class Mammalia; order Rodentia; family Muridae; genus Mus; species Mus musculus. The sequence continues at coordinate 43,247,443 of NC_000083.6, read as the reverse complement.
TAGTCAATATAGAAAAGGCTTGGGGTAGCTTCCTGCAGTGAGGCATGGTTGAAGATCCTAGTACTCAAGAGGCTGAGGCAAGAGGATTGCTGAAAGTTCAGGCTGCATAGTGAGTTCAAAGCCAGCCTGTGCTGTATAGACCCTGCCTGAATAAATAAGATAAAATAAAATAAAATAAAATAAAATAAAATAGGCAGATAACAACAACTGACTAGCACTCATGAAGAACTCTGGGCTGGGAAACACATCAGGGTTCTAAAAGTATTAAGTAACTTTGCACATAGCAAAATATGACACCTTACCTCCTGTCATAAAAGGCATAAGAGGCACATGAGAATAATTCCTCACTGCCTTTCTTAATAATATTCATTCATATCTATTCTATGCCGAATGCCCAGGCACAGAGTTTCAAACAGGATCTCTAGCATGTGAGAACAGGAGCCCAGGAGGAACACGGGGCTCAGAAGGAGCTAGCCAAAGACGCAATCCCCATACACCACCCCGACTTCTAGCTTTAACCCAATTGCGTGAGGCAGTCTGGAGTCCCACCTTTCCACAGAGTTGGTTCAACTCAGATACAAGAGGTCATGCTTCGTGCTAAGCAGCTCTTGGCTGAAGACTGTCCCTGGGGATGGTAAGCGTAGATCTGGGGGTTCCAATAAGCCCAGAAATGTTCTCTAAAAAGAACACAGAATTTCTGAAGCCCAGCAGGTAAAGGACACCAGTTCAGTAAAGGGACAACAGTGCAGAGCCCTAGACCATCCTGAACTTAGTGGCCAAGGCAATCATGTTTTCCTACTACTTACATAAGGCTTAGTTGAAACCATGTGTTTCAGTGTTACGTGGTATATATCACTGAGCACCTACAAAACTGAGCTTTGTCTATCTGTGGAGATGAATTCAAAGATGGTCTACCATTAGCTAGTAGTGCCCATACAACGTACATGGTTTCTTCACTAGGCTACCTGGTTTTCTTATGGTTCTAGATTTCAAGATGGCCACCCCAAGAAAACAGTGGAGAGTGTTTGCTATTTTTATGAGCGAGCCTTGGAAGTCTGAGAACACCACTCCTGCCTTACTTACTATGTTGGTTGAGGTATCCCTAAAGATACAAGGGTCAAAGGGAAGTGTTACCAACTGGATGCTTGGGGCCTTTAAATCTATAAGTTGAAGACCCGTTTCCCAATGTGATGGTATTTGGAGGTGGGCATTGGGTTCATAATTAGGTTCCGATAAGGGCAAAATTCCTATAGTGTGATTAGTGCCCACTTAAAATAGCTAGTCCTCTCTCTCTCTCTCTCTCTCTCTCTCTCTCTCTCTCTCTCTCTCTTTCTCTCTCTCTCTCTCTCTCTCATCCATCCTTACATCATACACAGCCAGAAGGCATCCTTTCCAGGCCAAGATGATGGTTCTCATAAGAATCCAAACTCTGATTTTGGACTCTCTGGTCTCAAGAAATATAAGAAATAAATATCAACATGTAAGCTCTCCATCTGTAGTATTTTGTTATGGCAACTTGAAGTGAGACAAGCATTGGATTTGTCTGTTGGGGCTAGATAACAAAATGCTAGACTAAGTAGTTAGAGCAACCAATTTAAAAAAAAAAAAAGGCTCCAGAGACTGAAAGTCTGAGATCAAGGTCTCAGTGGGATTATGTGTCCTGAAGCCACCTTCTCAATGTGTCTCACAGGGCCGTCTCTCTGAGTGGGCTAGCATCTAGTTGTGTAGACATTCCTGTTCTTATAAAAATACCGATCTTGTTGATAAAGACATAACCCATTTTAATTGAATGATCTTAAAGACCTTATCAGGGTGAGCCACTGGGTGTTTGGACATCATGATATGAAGGAGTGTAGGGATGTCACAATACAGCCATTGCAGTCACGAGGGAACATAGATTCTCTCAATGAGAGGAGGAACTTACAACACTTCAGGAAGAGTGTATGGGGTAGGGTACACTGTGGGACCACCCCTGGCGAGTACAATCCACTTTAGACACTCCTAGTTTTTTTTTTCTATTGCTATGATAAAACATCACGATCACAAGCAACTTGGAGAAGAAAACGTTTATTTCATCTTACAGCTTATAGTCCGTCACTCAAGGAAGTCAGAGTAGGAGCTCAAGACGGGAATCTAGAGGCAGGAACTGAGCAGCGAACATAGAGGAATGCTACTTACTGAGCTACATGGCTCACTCATCTTGCTTTGATCTAACCCAGGACCATCTTGCCCACTTGTCAGAGCCTCCTACATCCATCATTAATTGAGAGCATCAGTTGCCTAGAGGCATCGGTCTGATGGAAGCATTTCCTCACTTAATGTTCCCTTTCCCAGAATAACTCTAGCTTTTGTTAAGTTAAACAAAAACAAAAACAAACAAACAAACTAAGCTGCATAGATATCATCAACTTTGATCCATTAATAAAGACAATCTCATTTTTTTTCCAGTCTTGGCGATGAGACTGGGAGACTAATGAATACTAGCTGTAGTAGTTCCTTGACTAATTACTGCAACAAAATGCTCAACAAGAGCAATTTAAGATGGTAAGGGTTTATTCTGGCTGATGGCTGCAGGGGTTACAGTACATCCTGGTGGGGAAGGGATGTAAGAAGACATGGAGGAAGCTGGTCACATGGTATCAACAGTCTTGAAACAGAAAGAATGTGTGCTATGCTCAGCTAGCTGTCTCCTTTTTATTTAGTTCAAGACTCTTGCCCACAAGACTTTTACACATGTAAAGTAATGCTCACGATCACTCTGAATGATGAACTAAACTGAACTCATAGAACACTGATGGTTGTTTTAGCCTGTGAAATTTGCAAGCATGCACGGTTGGTAACACATCTTATTGACCTGGTTCTGTAAAAGAAACAGCCTGTTTCTGTGGAAACCAAAATATGACACATTTAGCATAGGTCTCCTCTCCCCTCATTTAACCTAACCAGATAATTCATCAAAGGTGTGCTTAGATTCTTATCTCCTAAGTGATTGACAATATTGACAAAGTTACTCACAATACCCAGGTGCTGTACCTCTGCATCCTCAGCCCAGCACATCTCTATGTAAAGAGAATCCTCTACAAGTCAAGGCTTGACGCTGTCAGCAGCGTTTGTTTATGGCCCTTGAGTTCCTTCCACGTGGAAGCTCTGATGCCACCTTAGGTGACAGAGTTCTAACTGCTCTATTATTTTTAAGTACAATATGACCATCTTTGTAAACACATATGTTATAGAAAGCATACCCACTTGGAAAAAAAATGTCACAAAACCAGTGCACAGGTGGAATCTGGCATTGGCAAACACTACTTCATCTCCAGTGAGAGTCTGGATTGCTCCAAATTAAAAGAAGGCATCGCAGGAATAAAATTTTCCTTGTTGGGAAGTGGTTATCCTTCTTTTCATAAGAAGACCATTTTATTCCAGTCTAGAGTGGGCTGGGCAGTAATCGGAATATTGTCCATTAAAGGCGGTTGGTTAATATCTCAAAATCTTTTATTACTCTTCATCTGATGAAAAGTGTATATATTCCAAGGGGCTAAAGAGATCTGCAACCCTGTAGGTGCAACAACATTATGAACTAACCAGTACCCCGGAGCTCTTGACTCTAGCTGCATATGTATCAAAAGATGGCCTAGTCGGCCATCACTGGAAAGAGAGGCCCATTGGACACACAAACTTTATATGCCCCAGTACAGGGGAACGCCAGGGCCAAAAAGTGGGAGTGGGTGGGTAGGGGAGTTGGGGGGGAGGGTATGGGGGACTTTTGGGATAGCATTGGAAATGTAATTGAGGAAAATACGTAATAAAAATATTTTTTAAAAAAGAATAAGAAAAGTGTATATATAATATAGAAGTCAGTGTCAGCTGCCTATGTGACAGACCCTATCTGTTTATTTTTAAATAGGCTTTTTTCATTCATTAAAAATGCTTTATATTAGACCTCCTGCGTGCTGAGATTAGATATATACCTTGCTGAGTTTGTGTGATCCTAAAATCAAACCCAAGGCTTCCTGCATGCTACATAAGCAGTGTCACAATTGAGTGACAGCCCCATCCCCTTGTGCTTCATTTGTACAGAATATACTCTTTCCACACATTCGTGTCACTCACTCTTTACTTCTGTCACTTTGCCTGGAGATCTTTCCATATAAATTCACAGAGGTGGATACATCTACCACATATAGAAGTAATCTCCTTGCATAGAACCAGGCCCATAAGATTGTCATCAAACTTGTATGTTTGCAGACTCAGCAGATTAAAAACCATCAATTTTGTATAAGTTCGGTTTAGTTCATTATTCAGAGTGGTCATGAGCATTACTGCACATGTGTAAAATGTCAGTTGAGCCAGTCGCGGTGGCGCACCACACCTACAATGCCAGCACTGGGGAAGTAGAAGCAGGAGCATCTCAGTAAGTGTGTGGCCAGCCTGGGCTACAAAGCAAGTCCCAAGCAGTCCCGAAACAAAACAGAACAAGCCCATGAACAAAAAGCCATTTGCATTTTTCGTTTCAGGAATTGTCTACTCTTTTCCTTTATTTTTCTTTTCCTGTTGGATTGTTGGTCTCTGCCAAAACCAACAGGAAGTCTTTGGAAGTTCTGAAGCACTAGAAATCTAAAGTGTTGCAAAATATAGTTCACTAGGCAAGCGCTGTCCCTGAACTGTGTTTGCCTCCTCCTGATTTAGGTACAAGGTCCAACCCCAGCATCATAGTTTGTGTGTGTGTGTGTGTGTGTGTGTGTGTGTGTGTGTGCACATACACACACACAGGCATAAGTATAAAGTATATCTATAAGACTATAAGATATGTATACTTATGTATATATGTTATATTTAGGATCCATTTGTATTTTAGAAAAATATGGTTTTTGTTGGAGATATGTATCCTACTATTTTTGTGACCCTCTGTGTTCATCAAGCATCAAAATACTTCAGATATTCTGATACTGGGATGAGGAGATGACTCCATGAATAGTAAAAGCACTTGCCATGCAAGATTGAGAATCACAGTTCAGATCCCCTGAACCCACATAGAAACTAGACACGTATAGCATCCACCTGTAACTCAATACTTAGGAAGGGGAAACAATGGATCCCTGGGGCAATCCAGCTTGCTTGACTATTCTGAATTGGTAAGCTCTGGATTCAGTAAGATAGACTGTCTCAATAAATAATGTAAATAGCAATTGGAAGACACTTGATATTAATATCTGGTTCCTACATGCCCACATGTACACATACACACAGATGAGCCCACATACAAACACATTTGAATGTAAGCTTAATGCACACAACTGATAGTTACTATGGGAGGTCAGTTTTCTTTAAGGGTATGGCTCCTGAGAGGTTGACCACACCCCAATGAGAGGACACACATCTTGGCAGCACACTCCAACTTGCTGAGCTTAAAAGAAGAGCAAAGAGGACACAAAACTAGATGGGTAAGGAAGGGGGTGGATCTAGGAAGAGTTAGGGGAGGGATGGACATGCTTAAAACACATTATACAGAATTTCCAAAGAACTAACACAGAAACACAGACACCACACACACACACAATCTCAAAGCTTGTTTAAACAGAAACTTCTCTTGACACATTTCTTTAAGGAGATGGGAGCTTCAGAAACAATAAAGGATGAAGGGTCTTTATGGAGCATCTAATGCATGGATTTAACCCATACACTCTTTAACTCCTTCATTCTGCATCTCAGTTCTCTTGCAGAGCTAAGGAGCTTGAAGTTCCGATGCCCTGGAAACCTGGACCAGGATCACAAAGCTAGAGAGATGTAGATCTGGGGTTCTAACCAGAGCTGTCAGACCCCAAGGTCCCTGTTGACATTATAGCTCTAGCTGTGACCCTACTATCTATGTGTTTCAGAGTGGGCTGTTCTGTCTTCGAAGATCCATGAGAGTTGAGTAAGAGGAGCCATAATTGGAATGAGGCTGAAGACTCTGATGTTGTTTGGAAGACCACTAGAGTTTATTTACCCCAGTCCTAAAGCATTTCATAAGTCCGGATTGGTCACACGGATGAGGACGAAGAGCCCAGCTGGCTGTCATTGGCTGCGAGCCATGCACAGACAGCCTCCGGTCATTTGTCAATGTTCCCCCGGGTGCCTGCTTCACGTTAAGATCCTGGCAGCATGCCTCATTCCACTGTATAATTGCACTGGCTTCAACAAGGCTGACTAAATCTTGTTGATGAGTCTACTGAGTTCCTGGGCCCGGCAGGCTTGAAGGGCTCAGAAACGGAACAAGGCACACCCAGAAGTTCAGTCCAAAAGCTGGAGACTCGACTCCTCTGGTTTGTCCTTGACAAGGGTAAACATTTCATTGTCAAGTTTCAAACATACTCCACAGATGTGCAGGTTTCCAGAACGTGAAGGGGATGTCAGAACTGGGGTCGTCATCACTCATTCTTAATTCAGTGTTTTCCCTGATGTGCACTGAGCCCTGTCAGGTCTTGTGTTTGTTAGATGGTCTGCAGAAGGTCGGCAGGTAAAGGTCTTGTCTTCACACCCCTGGTCCATTTGGGCTGCCATGATAAAGTTTCATAGTGAGGCAGCTTACAAACAGAAATTGATTGCCATAGCTCCTAAAGCTAAGCTGTCCAGGATCAAGGCAGAGTCTATTGAAGATGCCTTGGCTCTCATGGACCTTTCCCCCTGTATCCTAGAGTGATAGAAAGAGAAAGGGGGTCTTTCTCAGGCCTGAGACCATTTTTACAAGAGCATTAAACACACCCATGAGGGCCTCATCATCTCCCAAAAGCCTCATCTTTTAAGTGTCCCTCCTGAAGCAGGTAGGATTTCAATACATGAATTTCTGGGAGAAATTCATAGGATGTAGAACACTTGCAGAACACAGAACATCTGCAAAGCATAGAACGCTTTCTGTTCAAACAGCTTAGCCTGACTTCTCTAACCTTTACACATCAACTTGGGATGATATACCAGCTCAAAGAAATCTGACAAGCATTTCATTTTCCCCGAGGCAGAAAGATATTATAGCCAGGCCCTGTGAACAGCTGGGCATAGGGGCAGGACCAGGTCCCAGGGACAGCCGGGCATAGGGGCAGGACCAGCAGCTGGACTTTGTTGTGGAAGCTCCTGGACGTCATCACTACAGTTTTCTTGTCTTCCTTGTCCCTTCCTTGGCTGTTTCTCAAACCCTCTGCTGTGAAAGCAATTCATCCTGATTCTCACAAGCCAGTCTGTGTAGCCAAGCTCTCAGTAAGGGGAGTTTTGGTCTTTCCTCTGTCTGCCATGACCTCAGTAACCTGCTCAGTGCAAAATACTTGAGCCCTACTGGCAGCCGAGGCAGAGGGAGAAAAGGTATACAGAATATGCACTTGATGAAAATGCCCCTGGCCTGTTGAGTTGTTTGTGAACCCAGGTCTTGCTATACAGCCCAGGCTAGCCTTAAATTCTGAATCTTCATGTCTCAACCATGCCCGGTTTGTCCTTTCACTTTTCTGAGCCAGGGAAAGAACTCTTGAGAGATCTAGACTTAAAACAAAAAAGCCAAAACCCATACAAAATGACTACAAAGCTTGCCTCCATCCAAGTCTCGCAGCTAACCACTTTGTTGCTCACCAGCTTGCCATCATCAACCCTCACAGGATGCCCTCACACACAGGGAGACACAGGGGCCACACAGGCCCAGAAACAGGGTAGCCCATAGCAGCTGCCCTTATCCCACAGCCATAAACAAGCAGCGATAAAAACGTAAGTTTTTGATATTTTGTTCATTGTGCATTTTATATATAACCTTTAAAAATCCAAATACTACCTGAAACTACTTTTGATATTCTGCTATTCCTAGTATATCCTTAAATGTTGTGCATGATATATAGACCTCTCCTTCCCTCCCCAAACATGAGAGTCTATATGGGCATGCAGTCTTTTATCTCTTATGAACCCCTTAGCCAAAGGTTAAATTGATCACCAATGTTCAAGGGTGTAATCAACTGTGTATAGACAATAGATTATCCATGAACACCACAAAGACAGTTCAAGAATCTTGTAGATGGTTGAACACGTGTGGATGGCACCTAGGCAAAGGCTGTGGAAGCTCACCGTCCTTTCCTGACCCCTCACACTACATAACTCTCCATCCTCTGCAATAGCAAGTAAGGGCTGGGGGGTGTGGCTCATTGGTAGAGCGCTTGCCTAGCAGGCACAAATCCTGGGTCCCGTCTCAGCACCACACAAACTGGGCGTGGCCGTGCACAGCTGTAATCCTAGCATCCTGGAGGTGGAGGAAAGACAGGGTGGAGAGGTAGTTAAGATCATGCACAATTACCTAAGGAATTCAAGGCCAGCCTGGGGTACCAGAGACACTGTCCCAAACAAACCCAAACAAAAGGTAAACACAGAAAGCTTGAATTCACATTGCTACTTTGTTTTTAAATGTTCACTCCTGAATCCCAAATGAGCTCCAAATAAGAATTTCTTTGCCAAATTACAATATCTCTCTCTCTCTCTCTCTCTCTCTCTCTCTCTCTCTCTCAAAGGTCAGGTTTTATGCGTACGGAATCAGAACAGGGCAAGGCTCCGTTACCTTGAGAACTGAGTCAGCTATGGCAATTCCAGAAAGCTCTGTGACCACGTTTCCCATGAGCCTACATGTGGTTTGGGATTCCAGTAACGTTAGTGTCCTCAAAACCTCCTTGGGCTTTGCAATCCCTTTGTCTTAACAAGATTTCGTGGCTTGCCTAGAGCGGACTCCTCAAGGCACCTCCGTGCCTTCAGAACTACTGATTTTGAAATACACAGCACTGACTGGGAAATCTTACCCCAGGAGCGTTAGTAAGATCAGATCGATCATCTGACTGCAGCGGCGAGTTACGCAGCTACTGCGTCCTCCTAGCACGACACTGCAGGTGCAGACACACTGGGTTGAAAGGTGAACTGCAAAACTCTTCTGCCCTATTCCTTCTGTGTAGTCTCCACAGTGGCCTTAGCAAAATTCTGAGCCTGAATTATCTGAATTATCTCCCAGCACTACTGGTTAGCTGCTGTGACAGGCACTCCTCTTCAGCCTTCCTCGATCTTCTCTAAGAGCCAGGGAACTGCCTGCAGGAAGCACTTTAACTCTCTAGTTCCTAACAAGTTGCTCATACTTCTGGTTCCAGCTACCCTGCCTTTTTGTTGTTGTTGTTAGTTTGTTAACATGTCCCTGGGCTTGTTTGTGTCTCTAAATCTGGGCTGTCCCTCGTGAATTCTACTGTTTCACTTCTTGTTCTCATGAAGAGTAGAGGGGTTATGTCTCTAGGGAGTCTTTGGGATGTTCACATCTGCTCTCGCCTATTCTTTTTCCTTGTTTAAAGAGTGTGTATGTGCGAGCACCCTGATTGTGTGTGTACGCGTGCACATGCATTTGCACGTGCGCGCACGCATCACAAGTGTCTGCCACAAGTGTGCAGGTTCTCCGAGAGGTCAGGAGAATTCACTGAATTAGCTGGAGCTAATTAGTCAGAAGTAGTTATAAAATAAAAATAGTCAGAGGTAGTTATGACCTGCTCAGCTCAGGGGCCCCCTGGGTACCGCTCAGCTCGGGGGCCCGCTGGGTACCGGGAAATGAACAAAGGTCCCCTGCAAGACCAGAAAGTACCCAGTACTGTTGAGCCATCTCTCCAGCCCCAGTAATTAAAACAAACAAACAAACAAACAAACACCATTTTATTAAGCACTCCAGAGGCTGAAAGCGGGGAAGTGTCACAAGTTCAAGGTTAGGCAGGGAATAGTGAACTCCACAGTGAATTCCAGGCCAGCTGTACTCCAGAAAGACACAAACAAACAAAGCAAAATCATTTTTTGTCTACAGCATTTATTTTTAAAACTCCAGCTCTATGAGAGTAGGTATCTAAGGGCCACTTGATAGATGAGAGATCGAATTTTCAAAAATACTGTTGGTCAGGCATCTCTAATGGAAAAATAGGTGGGCAAAGCTGAAGGTTGAAAAGAACCACATTTTTAGTTCAGCCAATATTTTTACCATGCTCTCTACGCACTTAGACACGTACTACAAACACAAAAATTAAGTCTGTCAGCCCAGACGTTGAGGAATGCAATTCTTTCCCGTGACCTAACAGACAAATCTTCCCTGTCTTCTGGCCTGCTCTCTGTCACCATTAGCCTAGAAAAGAAGACAAGAAACTCATTTGCACAATCACGAGTATGGAGAGAGCAATACTCAGCCCTGGGGTTACCGAGGTGAGCCACGTGCCTGGATTTTCACGTACGCGTTTCGATCTGAACTCAGGGCCCTGTGCTTGCTCAGCCATCTCTTTACCAGCTGAGTCGACTCCCCAGACCCTCCTTCACACATTTTTGTACCTGTCTTCTGGTATGAGTGGCCATTGGTCTCGTCTCTGAAGGCATGCCAGCACATTCAGTGCAGCGTGGGTATCTGACAATAAAAGCTCCCCAAAATAACATCACATGGAGCCTCGAATCTCAGCTGTGGTTTGTATTGTCGGGTTGGCTCCCTTTGATAGTCACTATTTCATTTGATCTGCCCAGCACTCTAGGGTCTTCCTCTGTTCTCCTTCCTGCTTCTGCAAATGAAATACTCATTAAACCTGTTATGTTGTTTTTATTTTAACCAGAACATTATGTCTATTTTAGGAAGACAATTCTGATGGTCAAAAGAGTCACAAGATCTTTAATAGATTTTTCAGTCCCCCGGTGTCAGAGATTGTTTCCTATGTTCCTTGGATTCTAATAATTGAACTGTGTGTTTATAACACAACAACGGGCTGGAGAGATGGCTCAGAGGCGAAGAGCTCTTGGTGTTTGTTCTTCCAGAGGGCCCAAGGTTGGTTCCTAGCTTCTACAACCACCTGTAACTCTACTTCCAGAGAATCGTATGCCATTTTCTGGTCTTTGCAGGCACCCACACTCACATAGACACATACATAAACATAATTTTAAAATAAAAATCATAATTGTAATCAGCACTTAATAAAAGTACCCATAAAGCCAGGGTTTGTTTGGCTTGAATGTAACATCTCATGTCGTAAACTGTGTAAGCCAAGCATTATGCTCCGCAGAGGTTCCAGCCCTGCCAAACACCAGGACAGAGATGCTCTCTGGCTTCTTCACATCACATTCTCCATGTCTCCATCACATTTCAGTGAGCTCTGTCTACTGAAAAATTGACCCCATAGGCTGGCCACTTAATACTATTAGTGGCAGTATGGCTCACTGTCAAATGTGAAAACACTAGTTCTGTCTGACCACTTCAGTGGCCACATTAACGTAATTCACACTCAGCAGCATCATGAAGGATGATTGCTGTGGTGCCTGACTTACAGATGAAACAGACGAGGAGCTTTGGACCAGTTAGCAAACTCGCTCAAGGCTTGACAGTCTACAAACAGCAGATCTGGGATCTGAACTCATGTTCTGGGCATTTGTTCTTCCCATTGATTCTCTGAGAATCTTTTTGGTTTTTTATTAATTTATTTGTTTATTCACTTTACATTCCAAAATCAGCCTCCCTCCTCCCAGTCTCCTCCTCACATATCTTCTCTCCTCTCATCCCCCTCTCCTTTTCCTCTGAGAAAGGGGAGGCCACTGCTGGGTATCACCTCACCTTGGCACATCAAGTCCCTGCAGAACTAGGCACATCCTCTCCCACTGTGGCCAGACAAGGTGACCCAGTTAGGGGAATAAGATCTACAGACAGACAACAGCTTTAGGGACAGCCCCTGCTCCAGTTGTTGGGGGACCTGCATGAAGACCAACCTACATGTCTGCTACATATATGTGGGGGTTGGGGGAGCTAGGTCCAGCCTGTGTTCTCTCTTTGGTTGGTGGTTTAGTCTCTGGGAGCCTCCAAGGATCCTGGTTAGTTGATTCTGTTGGTTGGTCTTGCTTCCCAGAAATCTTTTTTTTTTCTATGTTCCCTAATAACAAAATGACACAGGAGCATAAGAATTGACAGAGACAATTCCTCTGTGTAATCACAGACCTGATATACTCAGGAAATGGAAGGCTTGGGTTTATGCTCTACCTGACTCATGTGATTCATAAGCAGTTTAGCTGGTGGCTCCATTTGGTCTTCTCTCTGGTACCAGGGACAGGCCTTGGTAGGCTAGTGTCTAGGGTGGATAGTAAAGCCACCTATGGACACTAAGCACACACAGGCTCCCACTCTCCTCAGGAGGAGCATGGTGGTGAGTTATTTGCATGATGACATGTGCTTTCTCTCAGTCAGACCAGGACCCTTCTCCCAAGCTACTTCTGGGCTCATTTGTTGTCTTGTAAGGGTCAACATCCTCATGACATATTTGGGTTGCTCTTGCCTTGAGAAGCAAATGATTCTCCGGGAATTGTTGCTCCTGCTCCCCAAACTGAAGTTCCTGGGTACTTAACTGGGTTTACTGACTCCTAATCAGCTTCGCTTTCAGATCTCAGGAGCAATAAAGACAGGAAGCAGCTGAAATTCTTGCTGCCCTTCCACGGGACTCTCTCCCTGTACTGATTTGGGTGTTTCCATCAGAGTTTTAAATATCAGTCCTTCCCTGGTAGAAACGCCGATGGAAACATCTTGGTAGTCATGTGTAACTGTTACCAAGCTATTGCTCCCGTGGTCACATTTGGGAACGGAGGTGGAATGGACAAGGCTGGTCAGATTTCACCAGACTGCGACGCACACCATGCACGTCCACACCCGTTAACTAAGAGGCCAGGCAGTCACACAGGAGGATGAAATGACAGTCACTAACCTCAGCATTAACTCACCCTGGAGCATGACATTCAGCTCAGCAATGACAGCAAAAACCCAAGCTGAGTAAGGAACTATCAGAGGGCTTGAGCTCTCTCTCCCCTGGCTTCTTTAGTCATCTTCCTGTACAGCCCTGAAGCCTTGTCTTCCTGAGGTCTAGGCATCTGGGTCCTCTTTTCCTTTGCGAGTACTGAGAATTGAACCGAGAACCTCAGGCAGACTAGCCAAGGGCTTCACCACCAAGACCTATCCTTAGCCCTGTCTTCACTTTGGATTCCGAGACAGCGCTTTGCTAAGTGCCACGGGCTGGGTTTGAACTCCCTCCGCAGGGAATTCAGCTGGAATTGAACTTGTGATTCTCCTGCCTCAGACTCCAGAATAGCATAGCGTGTGGTACAGATTACAGAAGGTGAAAGATGTGTCAAATCTGGACTCAAAAGACTGGGGAAGTGATTTAGCAGCCTACAACTGACTTGCTGCAGAACTTTTTAAAAAATAATTATTTATCAGCAAACATAATGTCATTTATTTTCTAGGTTTGTGGAGGGGGGTAACAAACAGCAAAGTAAGCAAAATTTGTGTTCTTATAGACTTCACTACTTATTCATTTGGCTACTTTTTTTTGTTTTGTTTTGTTTTGTTTTGTTTTGTTTTGTTTTGTTTTGTTGAGACAGAATCTCACTCTGTAGCCTCCCATGGCCTGGACCTCACCATGCAGCCATGGCTGACCCCAAGCTTGAAGAAACCTCTTTCTCTCGGCCTCCCGGTCCAGGATTATGAATGTGAACCTTCAGGCCTACCAAAGCTTATCTTTCAGGTGGGTCAACCGGGCATAACCAAACAGGCCAGCACATGGAAACAGACACAATGCCAAGGAGTGGATGGTCTGTGAAAACATGTTTGTAAAATGGGAGAAGAGTGTACCAGGATGCTTCAGCAGAGGGTAGAGGAGGATAATGCTAACTGCAGAGTGTTCTTTCAAGAAAGCTCAAAGGTAACAGCAATACATTTTAACCTATTGCCCACTAAAGAAATAGAATTCTCTCTCTCTCTCTCTCTCTCTCTCTCTCTCTCTCTCTCTCTCTCTCTTTCTCTCTCTCTCTCTCTCTCTCTCTCTCTCTCTGTGTGTGTGTGTGTGTGTGTGTGTGTGTGTGTGTGTGTGTGTATGTGTGTGTATAGTTCCAAATAACGAGAAAAAAAGAAACAAAGAATGAAAGGGAGAGAAAGAAGGAGGGGAGGAGAGAAGTAGAAGAAAGAGAAGGAGAAGGCAAAAGAGGAGAAGGACGACGACGAGGAGGGGAAGAAGAAACCTCTTTCTACAAGATAATCTTGGAGGCCCTGGGTCATGCCTTCAGCTGTTTGCTAAGGCTCTATATGCCAGTCTGCCAGTCTACCAGTCATTTTCTCTGCCGTTGTTCAGTGCTGCTCCCTCTGTGTTTCTGTTTATGCTTTTGTTTCTGCGGGGGAAATAGCTTGACTTTGTTAGCCAGTGAGTGATAAATGTAAACACTCCATAGGGAGTGGTAGCTGATGATCGAGTCCGTGGGTCACCTCTGTTCCACAGCATTCGGGGTTCAGCACAGGGATGGGGCTTGGGATACAAACAGTTTTGTTTTGGACGGACCTGTCCACCAAGCGGTAGGGACTTCCTGTTCAGGAAGCAAGCGTGCAACAATCAGGCCAGTGGAATCCCTCTGCCCAGACTGACAGAGAGCGAGCGCCACTGTGCAACCACATCCTGCCCCAGAAAACACCTGCCTGTAGCAACACTCTGACCAAGCTCTGGTCTGACTCTCAGATGAAAGCCAGCTGACTGAGGACTCAGCATTCCTCCTGAGAAGCAGACATGTTTTTATAATTGCAATTTGCTGGGCTTGTTGCTAAGGGGTTTCTATCAGAGCAAAGCTTGCTGAAGGCTATAAAATGTTTGACCTAGAGGGTGTAGGTCACTGCCTGCTGGGGTAAATGTCACGATGGGGAATTAGATGATAAAAAAAATTTTGTTTTAAATATTTTTTGGCCTGAGAGTCAAAAGCCCATCTCGATATGATTGAATGTTCTGCTGTTCCATATATTTTCTTCCTAAAACCTCTTTCTTCATATTGGCTAGTGTGTGTACGTGTGTGTGAGCGTGAGTGCACATGGATGTATATGGAGATTAAAGAATATCAGGAATCCGTTCTTTTTTTAAGCCTTGTTTTAGGGGCATCTCTTGTTTTTTTTTTCAGGGTTCTGGGGATCGAATTCAAGTAATCAAACCCATATGGCAAACATTCTCAATCACTGGACCATCTCAGTGCCCCTGACCCCAAACCTCTTATGGAATGTTTATAGAATCCCTTAATAACCAGGGGGCAAGATGGTCCCCGGCGAACCTCATTCCCTTCCTGGTGTCCATAGCTCATGTGGTCTCCTCATGCTGAATCAGGACTGACATGTGTGACCAAAGACACAGTACACGTGATAGAGTCTCGCTCCTGAGATCGGGTCAGAGAAGTACTGCATAGAGCTGCTGACTGGGCCGTTTAGATGGTTCACCCTCAGGAACTACCAGGCCACAGGGACCCTTGGCAGATCCATAAAGAGTCTCACTGTGACATCGCTCCGATCACTAAGCATGTAATGAAACAGTCCTGGAAGTCATTTCTCTGTTAAGCCTTTTGGTGACCATGACATGATAGCAATCTTACAGGAGTAAGCTCCCACCTAGAGAGGTCTCCCCTGAATTCTGGCCCTTGGTCTTGGTGGAGAGACAATGGTGATGTAATACACTAGATAAATTTGGTAGCCATTTGAGATCCAGTGAGAAAGAAGTAAACACAAATCCTCTTCTGAGGCTTCGGGATCTTGTAGAGGAGAAGTTTGAATTCTTGAGACAGAGTTCATACAGTGAATGTTAGATCATATTGCTCGAGGCAATGGCAAACATTTTTTTTTTTTTGGAGAATTCTTTCCTGTAATTAGCATTGGCTTTTTGACGTCCACTTTTGCCTTTATGAAATTCCAGAGCACTCACATGTAAAAGTCTTACACCATTGCCTTTAAGTCTGGCCTCATCAATGCCCTGGACGTGATGTTATTCTCCTTACAGTCTATAGCTGATGTGGTGGGTTTAAATACGAGCCACTAGTTGAAGGCTGGTAAAGATTGTTCTGGTATCTCCATAGCACTACTAACTTGCAGTACCCAGGACCTTAGAGAGTTCATGCTCCAGAGGGAGCCAGCAAACATACACACCCACACAGTCAGCTGGAAGGTGAACCAATGAAAGAGTATGGATGGAGAGAATTCAGGTGGTCCGTCCACTGCTGTCTGCCTCAGTTTCCGGGTCAGCACCTCAGCTGCAGAAGAGGGCAGAGATCTAGTCATATATATGTGTATATATGTGTGTGTGTGTATACATATATGCATACATACATACATATATATGTCATATAGTCACATACATATATGACACACACATATAGTCGTAGAAATACATCACAGTGACTGGAATGCAGAAAGCAGAGACACAATCCGCTCTCCAAATGGGTGTTTGAGATGCTGAGGTGTAGCAAAGTCCTCTTAGACTGAGTTGTGGGCCTGAGCTTTGGAATTCCATTTTAGAGGGATGAAAAGGAGGCGAGGAGGCTGGCATCCTCTCTCTGATGCTCAGCATCGCCGCGGGCAGACTTCTCAGGCTTCCTCTGTCACAGCTGTGCAAGCCCTCCATCTCCTCCCTGCTGCCTCTTCCCCCAACGTGGCCCTTTCTGTAACAGTTTGAGTCACACATTAGTAACTTACCAGTAAGTTCAAGCAAGGCCTTGAAAGCAGAGGACAGAATTCCTCTTCTTAAGGAAATCAACGAGGTAAGTTTGACTCCTGTATGGATTGAGTGCTTTTACAAATGCTAGGCCGCTTTCTCCAGGAGTCATATAGCCATTCTGTCATATGTCTGACATATTGTCGTCTCCTCCTCCTCCTCCTCCTCCTCCTCCTCCTCCTTCTCCTCCTCCTCCTCCTCCTCCTCCTCCTCCTCCTGCAGGACAGGGTTCTACTTTGTAGCCCTGCCTGGCCTGGAACTTGATATAGAAATCTGGCTTGCCTCAAACTGAAAGAGATCCTTCTGCCTCTGCCTCCCAAGTGCTGGGATTAAAAGTGTGCACCACCACCACTGCCCACCCTGTCTTCTCGACAAGCCTTCAATCTTTCATTTTGAGGCAGCATCTCCGTCTGAAGCCTAGACTGTGTCAAAAGTTCCTATGCAGTCCAGGCTGGCCTCAAACTCCCAGTGACCCACCTGCCTCAGCCTCCCAAGTATTAGATGTTTCAGGTTCATACAGTCACATTCAGCTTAGTCTTGAGTCCTGTTATACCTCGTACCTTCCTACAGGAAACACAGAAAGTGAGCCTGGCTCTCTAGATACCCTGGAAACCTCTTCCATGGGATGTGGTACTGCCGAGGCCACATTAGCTTAAGACAATTAAGCAGCCTCAAATACCACTAGCCCCAAGGTCATGTGGCACTACACACTCAGTGTAGCATTACAAAGTATTTCTCTCCAAAGCCCCTCAGCTTTCATCACTAGGTAAGAGCAGCCAAGGGCAAAAACCCTTCCTCCTTTTTTCTTCCTAGATTGGTTTTTCTCACTTCAACCCCCAGAGGGCGCTAGTCTTCAAAAAACCCACCAGACTAGCAAGGCAGGGAAGTGCAGAATGCCAGCTGTTCACCCTGCAGGGAGGGAAAACCCTTGGCAGTTCTCCGTGAATAATTTACACTGGTGAAATCTAACCACAGGCTTTAATAGCACTTGTAAGTGGGTATCTTCTCCCCTAATGGTAAAGAAGCCCCAAGCCATGCTTTATCTTTCTTGCCATTTCTTCTCTTCTCTCAGCCACTGTCTCCGGGCACTGGGAGACTTTCTCCAGAAGCTAAACCCATGCTTCTCACTTCGCGTCCGTCCGGTTAGTATCAGAAAAATGGGAGACGCCAGGCATTGCAGGAGCCAGACATTTGCAGGCTGTAAGACTTCAGGACTGCAAGAGAGCAAAGGACACCAGTCTTGGGGTTCCAGAGATCTTGCCTCCTATCCGGACTTTGGGTACATAGTAGAACCATAACTCAGCCTTACTTATGCCTGAAACGATCGTCAATCTTGTCGATTCTAGCCATAGAACAAATTCATCTGGACATGCAGCATGCTAGCACAACGGGAATGCATTTCAAAGTGAGTTGTGTCCCAAGGTCCCTCTTACCACCTTCTCAGGACATACACATTGACACCAACTCTTGAATGGTCTCCTACAGAAGCCTCACCACTTATGCGAGTTAAATTACTTCCTTTCCCTACCCAAAATAAACCCCAAACCCTCCCCCCCCCAAAAAAAAATCACTTGTTTTTTTTTTCATTTGCCTGGCATCCTGCCAAACATTAAGGATGAAGTAAGGTTATTTGAGATCCAAAAGCAAGATAATCGAAAAGGCAGGTGGAGGAATGAAGAAGAGTCAAGAGAGACCTCAGAGGCAGACAAGGTTGGAAATTGCTTAGCAGGAACGCCTTTTATAGTGTAGGGAGTTATGCCTCCCCTGTGCCCACTTGAATACCTGATGTCTTCAGACCAGGCTTAGAAAGTTACAGGTTTTTCTGAATTGAGAAAGCCCAAACACAGACCTTGAGAAAGTGCCCTTCCTTTGTAGCTGAAGATGCTTTCAACAGTCACTGAGCTAGGACCACGGAACAGGGACAACTGTAAATCTCCAGATTGCTGCATGCTGTCCTCAAGGGTCTTTCTGTCTAGCAAGGGACACAAACAACAAACAAGTGGTTACAACACAGTGAAATAAACATCATCTGTGTTTGAGACAGGTGTCACATGCTTAGGACCTGATTAAAGGAGATGGGGTTCTGGGCTTTGTTGCAACAGCCTGCATCCTTCATCACTTGACATCTCTAGATGCCAAGCTGACTTGTCTGGAACAAACTGTCTTCCAGTTCCTCTTCCCCATCATATCACATGACTTCTGCCTCTCCAATGATCCTAAGGAAGACTCATGAATTATGCTTTAAGATGCCATGAGATGAACCCTAACCAGATCCCAGGCTCATAAGGTATGAAGAACGATATATTTAAGTCTTCATTCATCATGTGTGTATCTTTTCCAAACATGTTTCTAATTTTTATTGATTTTTTTTAATGTGGTTTGAGAATGTCTGGTCTTCTCATTATAAAATTGTGCCTGCTTTAAAAACATGGCAATCGTCAACCACCCCAGCCACATCGGGATCTGTCCTGGGCTTACCGTTAAAAGAACCAAGTCCTGGAGAAACCCTCATTCAGAGTGAACTGCTACAATGGCTCTGAGCTGCATTCTTCATTACACAGGGCATAGGGGGGAAAAAAAAGAAGGGCAAATCGTGCGGAAAACAGTTGCTCCACAAGGCCCAAGGTGCTTCCTGGATCTGAAGAGGAAACCTGTAATAATTAATAAACACAAACACCCTTGTGAATGATGACAAAGTTATGTACAAGAAAACAAGTACCACACACACTGAAGTTACCCAGAGTGACTCGGATGTGTGTTTTTCTGGGAAAACGCAGAGGCTGATAGCATGGGCTCTGGTGTAAGATATGCGGTCTCCAGTCAATCACTTATCGCTTATATTGCTGCGTGACTGGTCAGTTGCATAATCTGTAAATTAATTTCCTTTGCTGTAAAACTGTAATGCACCTACTTTGAAGTGTTCTCTCCTTTAATGCTCTGGGGAGATGGATGGCTCAGTGGGTAAAGCCCTCGCTGGGTAAGCTGAGGACCTGAGTTCAGATCCCAGCACCCCATGTGAAAGCCAGACACAGTGACAAGTACCTGTAATTTCAGTGATGGCAAGGTGGAGACAAGAGGGTTCCCAGTACTTACTTAGCCGCTACTCTAGCTGAAGCAAAGAGCTCCGAGTTCATTGAACAACCCCCTGTCTGGAAAAATAAAGAGGAGGCATGGAAAGAAGACTCAGAGGGTAAAGGGTGCTTGCCACAAAAGCCTAACTTCCTGAGCGCAACCCTCAGAACCACATTAATGTGAGCAGAGAAACTCAATCCCACAGAGTTGTGATCTAACGTCCACACACATGCTATAGTATTGTATCATAAAGACATCACACATATATACACATCATATACCCTCATGCTAATGATGAGGATGATGAACACAGCTTTTTAAAATGAGGTAGAGATTGTGGAAAAATAAGACATCAAACATCAAAACTCTCTCTCTCTCTCTCTCTCTCTCTCTCTCTCTCACACACACACACACACACACACACACACACACACACACACACACACGTTAGAGACAGAGACAAAAAAAATCCATCACTGTACACGTACTATAGAGAATACTCGTTGATATCATTGGCTATGAAAAGAAGAACAGGAGAAGGAGGAGGAGGAGGAAGAGAAGAGGAGGAGGAGGAGGAAGAGGGGGGGAGGAGGAAAAGGAAGAGGCAAACAACTTGGCATTGCTTGCCTGGGTTGTCGCTGGCAATAAAGACAGTGAGGAGACATGAAGCAACAAACAAAGTTGCGTGCAATTTGAAGAATGCATGGTCTAGAAGCTCTTCCTGTGAGTGCTCCTCCAGCACTGTCCATCCTCTTCGCTACCCCCTGAAGGCTGGTCTACGTGGCCATGGACAATAGCTGTTTGGCCTTCCATATTCTAGGTGGATTTGGCTCAAACTAACTGGCTACATTTCTCCACTAATGAGTATTTCTGGGGGGTCCTTTCTTGTCTTCTGATTCTGGGGAGCACCCTCTGACCTCCTGAGTTTAAAATACCGACAGTTGCTATGCATTGTGTGACCCACCTTGGGGTTCTCTGCCGTTCTTTGGAGACCCTAGCACACATTTGCAAGTTATCCCTCTGGAAGTCTCTTGCAGTTACTCAGCTGAAACTGCCTTTTGGATAGTGTGGAACTTTGACAGACACAGAGAAAATGGGCTTCAGGGTCAGTGGTCCTAGGACAAACATTTGGAAAACGGCTCTAGACAGGCCGCATCAGAAACACTGAGAGAGCTGCTGAGAAATACAGACCTCTGATTCCAGGGGTGGCCGGCTGAGTCTCAGAACACATGGAAATCTGTAGCTAATAGTTCCCCCTGCTGACACACACCAGTGCAATTCGGAAAGCGCTCCCCTGTTAGTTACCATGGGGGTCTCTGCCTTGGCAGAGTTTTTGGTTCTTCCATTTTTGTTGGGCCTTGGTTTCACTTTGAAATAAAACAATTCAATTCACCCAAGCAGTATATATGTTCCAAGAAAGACACCCTACCTGGGTTGTTTGCTTCGGGTCTAAATGTCCCTGGCACGTTGTTGGCACTTAGTAAACATTTCTGGAGCTGTTACTGAATGACTAACTTGATAGGAATGATCAGAGTAGCGTGCAGGGCTTAAATGAGATCAAGGGTGAGACCTTGAGGCTGGTATTGCTAAGCTAATTATTTGATTAAGATGCAAACAGAAGAGATCTTACTGAGGATGGTGAGTTCACCAAAGGTGAGCTCTCGCACAGTTTTGGCCTAGCGGTTCTGAATGTGTCCTCTCTCGGTCCTTCAGAAATCAGTCCATGCTAAAAGTCAAGATGCTATTGTAGATGTCAGTCTGGCAATGGTCAGAAACTCTCTGGTTCTTTTTTTTTTTTTTTTTCCTGAATTTGACCATGGAATTTTCTTTTTTTTTTCCCCATTTTTTTATTAGCTCATTTACATTTCCAATGCTATACCAAAAGTCCCCTATACGCACCCACCCCCACTCCCCTACCCACCCACGCCCCCTTTTTGGCCCTGGCGTTCCCCTGTACTGGGGCATATAAAGTTTGCAAGTCCAATGGGCCTCTCTTTGCAGTGATGGCCGACTAGGCCATCTTTTGATACATATGCAGCTAGAGACAAGAGGTTCTTTTTAAACATTATTTTCACTATTTTAACTGTGTGTGTGTGTGTGTGTGTGTGTGTGTGTTTGTGCATGTGTGTGTGTGTGTGTGTGTGTGTGTGTGTTTGGGTGCACAGAGGCCAGAAGAGAATGTCAGTGACCCAGCTCTGTCACTCTATGTGAGTTCTCCTGTGGCAGGTTCTCTCCTTGGCTATAAGGCTTGTGTTGTCTTGGCTAGGTTGGGAGCTGGGAAGCCCCAGTTACCCTCCTGTTAAGTCTCAAACCCTGGGGGACAAATGGCTGAGGTGCCTATGGAACGAATCAAAGCATCTTCCCAGCATTCCTCAGTCCCTGCCTGTTACAGAGTGTGGCTGCCATACTCTGTCCTTTCCCCACAGCACCAGTACCTGCACCACCAGGGTAGGGCTGTCCTTCCCCCCAAAGGCTCGTCCCTATATAATCCAGCCATTTTGGCTACTCTTTCCTTGTTTACCTCTTGTCCTTTTTGCTGCTCCACCTGATTCCCCTTTCTAACTTCTCCTGTCCCTTCCCCTTCTGCTCAAATGGGTGAGGATTGTGTTCACTCTGGACTCTCCCAGCTCGCTCTCGCTCTCTCTCTCTCTCTCTCTCTCTCTCTCTCTCTCTCTCTCTCTCTCTCTCTCTCTGCCTCTGGCTGTGCTCTCCCTTTTATCTACAATAAACTTTCTTCCCTATCATACCTAGGATCAGCCATGTTCTTCCTTCATTTTTATTTTATTTTATTTTATTTTATTTTATTTTATTTTCATCCACCTCCTTTTCCTGTTCCTCTGGGACCTGGGGTTGTGAGTATGTGACACACCTAGCTGGCTACACAGGTGCTCGGATAGGAACTCTTAAGTGATGACTCATCTCAGAAGCCAAGATCTTGTTATGTAACCCAGAATGGCCTCCAATTCCTAATCCCTCACATTTGTCTCACTGGGGTTACAAGCATGTGCCTGTGAGCCCCTACTCTAAAATATAGCAGTGGGGGAGCTTATATGAGAGAACTCATCTCAGTTAGAGAAATGGCATGAAATTAAAAAAAAAAAACTCCTAGGAATCTGCAATAAACTAATTTGTTAGATGTCTAAAAAATGTTTTCCAAGATTTGAAGAAAAGAGTAGGATATGTGGGCTAGTCAACTCAGAAAATGAATCTGAGGACTGATCAGAACTACTGAACACTTAGCGCTCCCAACCAAGGGCACCTAGAATAGACGAAGGCATAAAGGTGGCTTGTGGTGCCCTTCTGAGGGAGTGGCAGAATTGCCAAGACATAAAGAATAGTTTGCAAAGGTGGCTTGTGGTGCCCTTCTGAGGGAGTGGCAGAATTGCCAGATCTTGCAATCTCTAAAATTAGCCTGCCTGACTAAATGTATTTGAACTCCTGCCCCAGGCCAGGGAGATGACCATGAGTGTTCTCAAGTTTCCTAATCATTTTAGAACTCGGAAACAGAAACACTGTTTCTCCCAACTCCCCTTCACAGATGGCAGAGAGTGGCCCATAGGTTTGCATTAGGCATGGCCCTCTTTCAAAGCTCTGCAATGTCCCAGAGCAGTGAAGCTGTCTGCTCTCTAAAAGAAAAGCAGAGAAGAAACTTCCGTGTTTTTATAAAACATTAAGTTGGGCCTTCTGCAAGATAGCAAGGGTATGGATCTGCACTCAAAACATCTCACACTGAGATAGAACCCTAAAATGCTAATTTATCCTCAAACAAGAACTCCAGGATAAGCTTCTTAATAGTATCTTTTGGTATGGAGGTCTGCCCCACCTTTGTTGAGTGGATATTTGGATCTCTGTTGTTGTCCCAATATGTCAGGTTTGGACTGGCTGAGAGTGCTTATGGTCCAGTCTTGGGACCACTTGGTACTGATGTGGGAATGAGGTATCAGAGGCTCAGCTAGGGCCAGGGGGAAGCTGCAGAGCTAGCTCTGCCACTACAGACCCCCAGTCCTCAGGTAGCAGGGGCTGAAGTTGCAGTGTAGCTGGTGACACCTACTGGTTGAGGGTACCCAGGACCCTCTTCGGGTGGTAGGGGCTGAGCCAATGTTCTTTCTTCCTTTCTTGTGTGTGTGTGTCTGCATTTGTCTGTGTGTCTGTGTGTATAGGTACATGCACCTATGAAGCAGAGAACAACCTCAGACCTCAGATGTCATCCACAGAAACACTGCCCACTTTCTTTGAGACTGGGTCTGTCACTGGCCTGGAGCTCACCAATTAGACTAGACTGGCTGGCCAGTGAGCCCTAGGAGCTCCACAGGATGGCAAGTGTACACTAACATCTTTGTCATTTTTACATTGATTCTGGGACTCGAACTCAGGTCTTCATGCTTTCAAGGCAGGTTGAGCTATCTCCCTGGCCCACTCTAAGATGTCCTGGCACATTGTTTGATCTCTTAGTGATGTGCTTTCTTTTATAAAACACGTTTTTATACAAAAACTGGATTCTACATTTCTAGCAGTAAAGTGTGGAGCAAACACTCCTCAGTTACCTTCAAACTGGTCGAACAAGGTACTTGTTACCGAAGAAACAAACTTTTTATCTTCTTGGGACCACAGATGGGCTGGCTCACCCTCTGAGGTTCTTTCTTAACTTAGCCGTCACTCTACTTGTATCTAGAGGAGTATTCAGAAGCGGAGCCAGAATCAACTCTTCAAGCCCTGACTCCATCCCTCTCCCACATGGCGCTCGAGGGGTTTTCCTGGCCCATTGACCTGTGGGACATGGGATTTCAGCCAGGTCCAGTCCTGGAAAGGAGGAAGTCAAAGAACACTAGCTTTTTATAGGGCGCCATCAAAGAGCTCACAAAGACATGCTGTGCTCAAAAGGGTCCCACTGTCTCTAACGCTTAGGCTGTCCTCTCCTGGAGACCTCCTGGAGAATGTTAAAATGTTTAGAGGGGAAATTGTATAGCAGTTCTCTTTATATTTTTTATGTTTTCTTATTTTATTCATACATATGTAAACCTGTGTACCATGCGAATTGAAGAGCATGTGGAGGTCAGAAGATGGCATTAGGTCACCTGAAATCGGAGTTATAGGAAGTTATGAGGCACCTGATGAAGGCACTAGGAACTGAGCCTGGTTCTTCTGTAAGAGCAGTAAGCATTCCTAACCACTGAGCCATCTCTAGCCACTATATAGCTGTTCTCTTGATGAAAACTCAGGCCACTAATTTCCCAAAGGCAATAATACGCTTGCCATCTCTCCCACTCTGACTTCTGACATTTTTATATAGTAGCCTTTAAGCCAGTGTTATGGCCATTTCACTGGTGCAGGAGAAGCAGCCAAAAATACTGTGGATCATGGTCTCCAAAATTAGCCCCTGTGCACTGACAAGAATGAGGGGGATTTGCCAAGAATAGTAATGTTTAAAATACAAATGGAGACAACTACAGTTCAAAGGAATTTATTTAGGGGTGGGGAGCATCCTCAGTTAGTTTGATTGTCTACTTGACACTACATAAAATGTCTTAGTTTCTATAGCTGTGGTAAAATATCATGACCAAAAGCCCAACTTTGGGAAGAAAATGTTTACTTCTGAGTTATACTTCCACATCACAGGCCTTCATCACAGCAAGTCAAGGTAGGAACTCAAGCAGGGCAGGAACCTGGAGGCAGGAACTTAAAAAAAAAAAAGCCATTGAGGAGGGCATCTTACTGGTTTGCTCTCCAAGCCTCGCTCAGCCTAATTTCTTATGCAAACCAGAACTACAAAACCCATAAATTATCAATTAAGAAAATGCACTATAGACTTGCCTTCAGGCCAACACAGTAGGGACATTGTCTCAACTGAGGTCTGTTATAAATAAATAAACAAACAAAACCTCTAGTTTGTGTCAAAATGAAACTAGCAAACACACTAGACTCACCTGGGAAGAGGGTTGAAAAGTTGCCTTGATCAAATTTATCTGTAACCATGTGTGGTGGTTTGAATAAAAATGATCCCTATTGGCCCATATATTTGAAAGCTTAGTCACCAGGGAGTAGTATTATTTGAATGGATTAGAAGGATTAGGAGGTATAGCCTTGTTGGAGTAGGTATGGCTTTGTTGGAGGAAGTTTGTCCCTGCAGGTGGGCTTTGAGGTTTCTAAATCCCATGCTATAGGCCAGGTTCCCTTTTGCTGCTTGTGGGTCAGGATGTAGAATTCTCAGCTACTGCTCCAGCACCATGCCTATGTGCATCCATGATGCCACAATGATAATGGGCCAACCTCTGAAATAGTAAACAGGCCTACAATTAAATCTTGCCTTTTATAAAAGTCGCTTTGGTCATAGTGTCTCTTCACAGCAGTAGAACAGTAGTAATTAAGACACCATGTCTGTGAAAAACTATCTGGATTGATGACTGACGTGGGAGGACACAGCCCATTGTGAGAAGGTAGGCCTAGGCTGTATGTGAAAGCTAGCTGAGCATGTGCCCATGAGTAAGCCGGTAAGCCACTGGGGATTGGTCTGGTGCTATGTATACAGATGCTAAATTCTGAACCCCAAGAGCTGATTGCTGTCCAGAGGAGTGCATTTTCATATACACTGACCTTTGCTGTGTAAACCTTGCTCCCCAATTTAGAGTTGATTGGTTAATAATAAAAAACAAAACAAATTAACTAACAAACAAAACCAGCCAATAATTGGGCAGAAGAGAAGTAGATGAGATTGGCGTTCCCAAGCTTGGGGTCAGAGGTGGAGCCATGAAGGAGAAAAAAATAAAAAGAGAAGAGAAGAAATGGGAGAAAGAGAGGATGCAGAGAAAAACTGTTTGGTTTTGGAACCCTGGACAAGGGACTGAGGTGCATATTTTACACATCAAAGCAGACCTAGCCTCAAGGTTCTTCCAGCATCCCTCAGTCCCTACCTGGCATACTCTGCCCCCCAGCCCTAAACTTTCCAGCACAAGGGCTAGGCTGCCCTTCCCCCAGAGGCTCTTCCCTATGTAATCCAGACATTTTGCTTTCTCCTCTCTCCCTCCTTTTCCTTCTCTCTCTTCCGTCTCTGCACTCTGTCGCCCTTTCTTTATTTCTCTTCCCCTTCCCCCCTCCCCATAGTGATTTCCCTGGCAGAGGTCCTTGGGGCCAGTGAACTAGTCCAACAGCAGCTTCCCAATAAATCTGCCTTTAATATATAATCTAATCTGACTTGAATTGGTTCTTTTCATTGGCAATGGAGAAATAACCTATCAGGAATGTAGCCTGATGGAGTGGATTCAGCCCAGTCAGGACAAATGACAAATACTGGCAAAGAACTTGGGGTGTGTAGCTGGGAGGTGGCCAGACTGGCTTAGAAAATTAGTTTAAAGGTACCTGCCCAATTATTATGCTTTTAAGCTCATTTGAATAAATCCTTAGATCTCTCTCAATTCCTTGGGAACTAGCTGAGTTAGAAAACTATACAAGATATTAATTATTCCACCACAATAAACAGCACTTCTCCACGGTTTCCTCTCTAAGCTCCTGCCCTGAGTTCGTGCTCTGGCTGGCTTCCCTTGATGATGGACAGTGTAAGATGAAAAAAACCCTTTCCTCCCTAAATTGCTTTTGGTCACCATAGTTATCAAAACGACAGAAAGCAAACTAAGGCAGCAAGTTGAAGGTGATAGGGTCACTTGGTGGAAATGCCAGCAGGCCACTAAGGACACAGACGCTTTCTGTAGCTTCACCCAGGATGGAGGGCTGACAACTTAGCAAGAACATCACCAGAAAAGAAGACCAACCTTTCAGATACCTTAAGATAGAAATCCCAGGTTCCAGAACTGTGACACAATGCATTTCTGATATGTGAATCATCTTATTGTGGAGTTTTGTCACTCAAGCAGAAAGATAAACTGCCCATCCCTTCAAGCACAGCTTCAGGGTCCACCCTGACACATCACACTACTTTGCCTTATCGTGGCTCACTCCTTTGGTGGAATGCACCCTACCGCACCCACCTTTGTCTGGCTTGGTAAACAATTACCCATCTTTCTTTGAGATTTAGCAAGGGCATCCCTTCTAGTGCGAGTCTTACAGAGAACATCCCTTTCAAATGCACGACTGAGCTCTTCCTCCTACTCTGTGACTAGCACTCCTGTCATAGGACATGAAACTGTCAGGACTAGTAGATCATCTGCCCTTGGACCATTCTTAACCTCTGCTTAGTAATGGCACTGCCTGGGTAACTTTAAAGAGAACTATCACGAGCAGCATCTACCCCTGAGATCTGAAGCCAGTAGATACCCCAGTATGGCTCATGTGCAGTCAAGGACGAGGACCACTGTGTGAGGCAAAGCTCACAAAGGTTAGACAGTTGTCCAATAGGTAGGCAGTGCTCCCAAGATATAAAGTGCTCCCAGAGAATAGAAGTGACCCTGAAGGATAGATAATGTTCCCATGGTTTGGGCAGTACTCTGAAGAGATAGGCTGTGCTCCCAAAAGGTAGGTAGTGCTCCCATAGTATAGTCAGTCTTCTCAAGGTGTAGGTAGTGTTCCCAAAGAATAGACAATATCCCCAAAGAGTAGACAATGCTCCAAAGGAAGGGATTTCTGAGTTAATCTATTATTTGCCCTTATCATGAACAGAGGTCAGTTGTGAGGACGAAGTGAATAGGGATTGGGTGAACTGCACGAAGAAGCCCAGGTCTTCTATCCCTTCTATTTCCCACAACCTTTTGGAAAAGGCAGATTTGGGGTTTTTTAGCGCATTAGGCTGAGATCACTCCAAGCTAAGGAAAAGGGAGCATGTTAGTAGTTCTTTAAAACAAACACACAGCCAGGAGCTCATTTTAAATCTCATTTTCCTTCATTCAAATATTTAGAGCAATCTTTCCTCTTCTGAACACAGGACGGCGTGGGAAGGTCGCTTGTCAGCCTGACACTTCTGCTCCCTGTCCCTGTGTTTTCCCTTGAGGAATTCCAAAAAGGAAGCACAATGCTATCTTTAAGTGTTCCCAGTATTTACACCCAACCTTCCCTTGGAAAATGGAGTATGGGAAGATTCCAGGCTTGCTTTTCTTCCAGCATTTCTTCCCGAATCCCAAGTCTCTTCAAAATTCTTTCTCCTCCTAGTATATGATATACTGAACAGGACTTCATGGTTTTCATTTGTCCTATGGACAAAAATGAATGCATACTCTCTACTCACAATTCAGAAAAATGTTTTTTTTTTAGTGTTCTTAAGGGCTAGAGAGACCCCAGTGACATCACCAGAACCCATATAAAGTGAGCCAGACATGGTAGTGTATGCTTCCGATACCAGCACGCTTGAGGTGTGAAACAGTAGCTCCCTGGGGCTTAATGCCCAAACAGCCTCATCCAGTCAGTGATTTCTGGGTCATTTGTGTTCCTTTCTCAAAAAATAAAATAAAAAGGTAGACTGTGGCCTCGGGTCTCCATATGTGTGCACACACCAAAAGAACATTAAAAAGAACAATTGGCGGGACAGTGGTGGCGCTTACTTTTTTAATTCCAGCACTCAGGAGGCAGAGGCTGGTGGATCTCTGAGTTTGAGGCCGGCCTGGTGTGCAGAGCGAGTTCTGAGACAGTCGAAGTTACACAGAGGAGCCCTATCTTCAAAAATAAACCAAAACATTGATAATTGTACTGTGACTAATCAACTATTGATGTTTTAATAAACTTTGTTATAAATGATGTATCTATAGAATGAAAAGTTTGCCATTGATGTCTGTCCTGCATAGGTGTGCATGAGAGAGACAGAACACACAGTGTGGTGAGGTGCCTGGCCATAGTACTGTGCAAACTCACTTCTTTATATATCCGTAAGACGAAATCCCAACCCAATAATGCATTCGACTGAAGGAGTGTCTAACGATTTGGATGAGATGGTCAAGAACTTTTCATAGCTTTTTTTAAAGCATGTGAACACATAGCAGGGGAAAAATGTATTCAAGGTGTCAGGAAATTTTAAAAACAGCGCATTACTGTTCTGTTGCTGCTGGTGCCAAAGACTCAATTGCTAACTTTGAAGGAAGGGTTGGAAAGCCACAACCCACAGGCCAAATCCAGCCACGCTATGTCAGAGAAACGCCCACATCAGCTCCTGCCTTCCACAGCAAAGCCACATGCTTGTTCTGGGGAGGCCTTGTGGTTCACATAGATGAAAATATTTACAGCCTGTTTCTTCATCAGGAGAGAAAAGGAAATTATTGATCTCTGACCCAGAGAAATTCTTTGCAGTTACCAGGGACTCTCAAGTGTAGGGTTTCTGTTTGGGTTTGTTGTTCATTTTAGCTGACTAGGAACTGCATACTCGGGAGACAAGAGGGTAGAGGGGAGTCCACACAACTCTGCTGAATGTATAGAAGGTCACCTCAGATTTGAGATTGGCTATAAGAGGCAGAGGGGTTAGGCTCCTTAGATATTAGATCAATGGCCTCCACCATCACTCCTGTCTTCCATACCCAGAGTCCTTCCATACCCTCTATCCATCACCTTCCATCAGGGCCTTGGTGGGGTAAATCACAATAACTCTAAATTATACATTTCAAAAAAGTTAGACACCAAAGGATGCTGGTTTTGCATGGTACAAAGGATGCTGGTTTTGCATGGTACAAAGGATGCTGGTTTTACATGGTACAAAGCTTCCCAAGGAGCACGTGTCCTTGGATAAATTACTGCAGTGAAATTCTTCAGCTCTGGGGCCAGGCAGGCAGATGTTGGAGTTCTATGATCTGGGAAACCTCCGGAAATGTATGCAGTTTCTTCAGGAAATAAGGAATAAGAGTGGACTCTGCACACGGTTGTATTGACCAATACACATAACAGTGCAGGTTGAACATCCATGGCTGTGGCAATCACACTTGATCAATAGATGCTGTTAGATCAGGATTCGTGAAGACAACTTGGAAATTTTTGAAAAGCAGATAGGCATCTGCTTCTCTCTTTCTTTTCTATTTAACAATTTTTTAGAATTTATTTTATGTCTGAAGGTACATTATAGCCCTCTCCAGGCATACCAGAAGAGAGCATCAGATCCCATTACAAATGGTTGTGAGCCACCATGTGGTTGCTGGGAATTGAACTGAGGACCTCTGGAAGAGCTGTCAGTGCTCTTAACCACTGACCCACATCTCTAACCCATCAGATAGGCATCTGAAGAAGCAGAATTGTTCTTCAAATTGTTGGTCAAAACAATTGAAGGCTGCAGTCTCTATGGAAGTAGAGACTGTGATCATGAGGTACGGCATAGGAGCCTTTGGCATAGGGGTTGAGTTGTAAATCTATCTGTTAGGGTTGTAGTTGGCCTTTTGACATAGGAACTCACATAGCTCATACTAGCTCTGAATTCTCTATGAGGCCAAGGATAGTCTTGAACTCCTGATCGTTCTACCTTGAAAGCTAGACATACGGACATTCACCTCCACCCCATTGCTATTATTATGATGAAGACCATTTTCTGGCTGAACTAGAAATATTTGGATTTTTCGGTTATGCACACTAACAGGGGTTAATCTTTTATGTAGCTCATGTACTAGAAATGTGACCTTAATTTCCTTAAGAGAGTTAATAGATAGCATTCAGAGAGGTATGCTGACCTTCAGAAGCTTCCAGAACCTAACAGCCTACTGTGTCGTCAATGAAGCCAACTTTCCTGTCCAGACATATGTATACTTAATCTAGTCTGCTGAGGTCATTTACCGTGTCCCATATGTGTATGTGTCCAGAGCTGACCATCAGTGACTGGATAAACTATCAGGGGCTTATCCTTGAAGAAGCCACATTCTCCTTTTCTCATCATGTCCTATAATTCTTTATCTAGGGGTGGAGCCTTGTAAGATTTCCCTCATCTATGATGTTATGTCAATGGGTGATGAGCTTGTTCAGGTTTTTAGGCAGCCATACTGTTGACCGTTCATGGGTGCAGCTTCCCTGTCATATATAGAAGACACTACCTCACAGCAGATATCCTGGTCTTCTGGCTCTTACAATCTTTCTGAGCCCTCTTCTACAATGTTCCCTGAGCCTGCAGTACAGGGGTAGGGTTGTAAATCTATCAGTTGGGGTTGTTTTTGTCTTTTTGATATAGGAGCTCACATGGCCCATGCTGAATTCTCTATGAGGCCAAGAGCCGCCTTGAACTCCTGATCTTTCTGCCCTGAGAGTTGAAATTATGGACACTCAGACCTCCACACTGTTGTTGTTATTGTTATTATTATTATTATGAAGATTATTTTCTGGCTGGACTTGACATATCTTTTTTGGTGTTTGCACACGTGTGCAAACATATAGAGGACAGTGGTCAAACCTGTGTGGTTTTCATGTACTAGAAATGTTGTGTGCCAGGTGGTGGTGGCACATGCCTTTAATCCCAGCACTTGGGAGGCAGAGGCAGGTGAATTTCTGAGTTCGAGGCCAGCCTGGTCTACAGAGTAAGTTCCAGGACAGCCAGGACTATACAGAGAAACCCTGTCTCAAAAAATCAGTCAATCAATCAATCAATCAATCAATAATAAATAAAAAATAAATAAAAATAAATGTTGTAGGTATGATTTCCTTAAGAGAGTTTTGAAGCGCTGTTTGTGTGCCTGCTGTTGTTTACTGAATGACATAACAGAGATGTGGTTTGCACACTACTATGGCCAATGGAGCACCTTTGAAACTTTTACAAATGTAGCCCTTGAAAATAACTTTATAGTTGATAATCAATCCCATTACATGTGTGTGTGTATGAGTGTGTACAGACAGTGCCCATAACTGAATAAAGTCCATGAAATAATACACAATTTTTCTTCATACAGTACACTTTGTATTTCCTATTATAGTTTTTCAGTGGGATTTGAGAAAAATGTACTCATGGGCCATCAAACCTGAAGGCTCTGACCTCATGACTCTTACTCTATTTCAACCATTTTTTTCCATTTTGAGATTTATAACACCCTCCTTTTTTTTTTTTTTTTAACCTATTTTATGTGACTGTGCCTTCTAGTTTTGTTTCTGTTGCTGTGATAAAACACTCTGGTCAAAAGTATGTTATGAAATAAAAAAAGGCTTTTTTTTTTTTGGCTTGTAACCTCAGGTCACAGTCCATCATTAATGGAGTTAAGGCAGCCTGCTCTCTATTCCATAAAATATTACCCCAGCCAAAGAAGTGCAGCAGAAGCCAGAGAATATTTCTGGCTAGCTGTTTTACATAGAGACTTATACTCAGCTAGCTTTTCATAGGATTCAGGACCACCTGACCTGGGAATGGTGCCACCCAGAGTGGGCTGAACCCTCGTATATCAACTAATAATCAAGACAATGACAATCTCAGGCCATTCCTCAGTTGAGGCTCTCCTCTTGGATAACCTAAGCTATGTCAAGCTGACAAAGCTTAGAATACTATACCTTGTACCCTTAATTATATTTTTTGAAGTCAAAGTAAAGTTTTATTGTTAACTCAAAAACTTCTACAATTTTCTACCACAGGGGAAACAAAAGAGCTCTCAAAAAACTTGTTTTTAAGTGAAATTGAGTTTACATCTGCATATAATTGAAGAAGGTAGATTGCATTGTCACAGGAAATTTCACAACCCAAACTACATAAGGCAATCAAGTGCCAAAATTATCTTCCTGTTGAAGTCTAGACTCTGATGTAAAAGTTGCTCAGAATGAAACATTAAGCAAAATAGTTACATAAAAGAAGGAAAGAAGCAGCCGCTCCTTTTGGTTTCTACCTCTACTTGTCCCCACAGAGGGATGCTAATGGCAAATGCAAGTCCTTTATGGTTTTGTTGTGCCTGTGTGTGAATGTGCACATGCATGTATGCATGTGTGTTGTATATGTGTGTTGTGTGTGCTGTGTGTGTTGTGTATATGTGGTGTGTGTGTGTGTGTGTGTGTGTGTGCGCATGCACATGAAAGTCAAAGGGCAACCTCAAGCGTTTGTTTTATTTATTTACTTATTTACTTATACAAGGTGTGTTGATTGGTTTTCTGTCAGCTTTGACATAACTATCTGAGAGGAGGGAACATCAACTTTTCAAAAAGCCCACCATAACATTGAGTTGTAGGCAAGCCATTAGGGCATTTTCTTGATTAATAATTGGTGTAGGAGAACTAGCCCACTGTGGGTGGTACCACCCAGCAAGCAGGTGGTTCTGGGTTGTACCACAAAACAAACTAAGTAATCCAGAAGGAGCAAAGCCAGTAAGAAATATCCTCTGTGGTTTCTGCCTCAATTCCTGCCTCCATGTTCCTACCTTGAGTTCCTGCCCTGTCTTCTCTCAGTGATGGACTGAAATCTGTGAACCGAAATAAACCCTTCCTGTTCCCAGGTTGCTCAGGACCACAGCAGTAGAAACCAAATTAAGACACAGGGTCTCAGTATGTACCCCTGTCTGGCCTGAACTTACTATAGGCAGGCCCTAAACTCAGAGATTCACCTGTGTCTCCCTCATAACCACTTGGATTAAAGACATACCCCACCATGTCCAGCTTCAGGTGTCATTTCTTATGTCTTGTCAATCAATCTCCTTTGAAACAGGGGCTGTCTGCTAGGGTTCTACTGTCTCTACCTCCCTAATATTGACATGACAAGCATGCCCTAACATTTTAATATTTGTGGGTTAAAATGGTGGCCCGAGTCTGGCCCGCAACAGAGCTAGGGCCGCTCATGGAGGCGGTCACCGGAAGTTTGACTGCACACACCCCACGCTGCCACTGGGTGGGCGAATGGCTTTGAGAAGCCACAGGACCCCACTCCAGCAGGTGGGGGAGGTGCAGTATGAGATTCCAGAGGAATTGCTGGAGTCAGGCTCGGGTGTCCCCGGGCCACATGGAGGCCAGGAATGTCAGGTTCTTGCTCTTGGATGCCTCAAAAGAGCTGAGAACAGAGTGTGGGCCTGTGGGTCTGGCTCTGGCCGGGGGGTG
This sequence comes from Mus musculus, assembly GCF_000001635.26. NCBI lineage: Eukaryota > Metazoa > Chordata > Mammalia > Rodentia > Muridae > Mus > Mus musculus. Next base: position 43,212,941 of record NC_000083.6, on the reverse strand, counting down.
AAGGGAAAAGGGCAGGAGGAGAGATCTCTGGCTGGTTCCCATTGGGAGGAGAGTCCTTGGTTTACCTGGGTGGGAGATTAGACATGTGGCTCTTTAGAGGAAGACCTGCTCCATTGCTCTAGCATGGCCAGTCCTAATGACAAGAGGCAGTGCATAATTTTAAGGTGTTTTAAGGTGGGAAGGGGAGCAAAGAGGGGAGTAGAAGCAGAGAAAGGTAGAGAGAGGGAGAGAGTAGAGAAATATAGGCCAGCCGTGGCCACGTGGAGAGAGGGTGAAAAGGAATGTGGAGAGAGGGGAGCAATAGGGCAAGAGAGAGAGGCAAGAGAAAGAGAGAAAGGGAGCAAGAGAGTAAGAGGGGGGAGGGGACAAACAAACCCCTTTATAGTGGGCCAGGCCTACCTGGCTGTTGCCAGGTAACTGTGGGGAGGAGTATACCTGACTGTTGCCAGGTAACTGTGAGGGTGGAGTCCAGACAGAATACGAGGGACTTGGGTCATTGGACACAGAATTATGGAGCTGGGTCCTCGTGTCAGGAGCCTGGTGTCTGGAAGCATGGCAAACGGGCCTTCTGTCCCTTGTGGGAACACCTGCTGGGTCTCCGGGGTTTAAACCTAGCTCGACCACAAAACAGGCTATCTTTCATAGTCCCACAATATTTGAAGGTTAATAGATTCTAAAAAGGTTTCTATCTATTATTCACAAAATGTTAGTTCTGACCCAGAAGCAGACAAGGAAAGGTATCCATGATAAGATTAACGAGCCTTTGGATCCCAGCAGTCCATCTCACCCCAGTGCTGAACTCCCAATCGGTGCCAGTCTGCAGACACAGCTTCCTTTCAGGAGTTCTTGTTCAGAGTCAGTCTTCCTATCTTTGCTTTCTCTAACTCTGCCCTTTCCAACTGGAATTATTTCCCAGACAGAAACACTACCAATACCCTCTGTTTCTGCCTTGTGACCAGCTCAGAGGTGTGAAGCTGTGAGGATCCCAGGAAGATTCCAATTCAAGAACAGGGGCCGTGGAACACGCCTGGAACCCTAGTACCTGGGAAGTGAAGAGGAAAGGGTCAGAAGCTCATGGTCATTTTCCCTAAAGTAGTTTTCTAGGTCAGAGAGGGCTACTTGAAACCCTGCTCTTAAAAGAAGAAGAGAAGAGAAGAGAAGAGGAGAGGAGAGGAGAGGAGAGGAGAGGAGAGGAGAGGAGAGGAGAGGAGAGGAGAGGAGAGGAAGAAGAGAAGAGAAGAGAAGAGAAGAGAAGAGAAGAGAAGAGAAGAGAAGAGAAGAGAAGAGAAGAGAAGAGAAGAGAAGAGAAGAGAAGAGAAAAAGCATTACAGATGTGAATGCCCTCTCCAAGTCTGCTTTCCAGGGCCAGAGAGCTTCTTCTAGCCCGGTAAACTGTTGGCAGCCCTGGACCAGTTGAGATCAGTCTTCAGAGTCCTGAGACCTCCTTTTTCTACCTATTTTTGTATACATTTACATTTCAGATTTGAGCTTACAGCTCACTATTCCTACTGGAATTTCTATATAGGTTATTGTCTTAGGTTCCCATTGCTGTGAAAAGGCACCATGACCAAAACAATTCTTATAAGGGACAACATTTAATTAGGGTTAGCTTACAGGTTCAGAGGTTCATTTCACTATCATCGTAGCAGGAAGCATGACAGCACCTAGACAGGCATGGTGCTGGAGAAGGATCTGAGAGATCTACATCTTCATCCAAAGAAAGCCAGAAGCCCACTGCTGCCAGGCAGCTAGGAGGAGAGTCTCAAAGCCCACACCCACAGTGACACACTTCCTTCAACAAGGCCACACCTCCTAATAGTGATACTCCCTGGGCCAAGCATATTCAAATCACCACAGTTATACATACTCAGCATAGTTAGGGAGGCCTTCAGCTCATAATCACCTTGCCTTAATACCCTGAGGGCAAGGATTACAGACAGGAGCCACCATCCCTAGTTTTCTGTCTTTCTAATTTTCTCAAATGTCCTCCCATGAATTATGAGATGAGAAGATTCTCTTCCTTATAACTTGATTTTTGGATGGGGAGAATTTCACACTTGAGTCTGCATTTACACCATTTGTTCCCCCTGCCCTCCCTCCCCAACTCACTGTCAACTTCTCTTTTTGATTACATGAGAAAAATCTTAAGCATCTTGTGCCTAATTCCCAGCTGGTGACTCTACAACTGAGGGTCCAGGACAATGTTAAGAGACCTTTTCTGCATAGCAGTAATTCAAAGAAAGATAACAAAGGAGCCTGTCTTTTGACCCTTTGCCATTGTCTAGCTGTGTGACCCTAGAATGTATCCTCATGACTAAGCATCAGTTTTTTTATTATAAAAATGAAGTTAATACTAACACATTAGAGTAGAGTCAACTATAGTATCTTTGCAAAGAATTTTATAACATAAATATGGCATGCAGCTAGTATACACCAGGACATTGGAAAAGCACGCTCCAAACATTTTCCTTATTTCATTAGTATTTTTATTGTTTTTGTTGTCATAAGTGTCCACTTCCAAAGCCCTAACGCTGGATAGAATCAGGACTCCAGCAATGTAACAGGCAAATATTTACATCCTGTCCTGCAAAGTTCCCCCCAATTAACAGCCTGTCTTAGGACTGAGAGTTATGAGAAAGTCCTCCAACATGAAACCCAGCCCAGGAACACCCTGTAACAGTTCCTCAAAATCTCTGATTACAGCTGGCCTCCAGCTCTGGGCTCCCTGGGCCCAAGGACTTCCATATCCAAAACATACCTTATAAAACACCCCTGCAACAAAGGCAGGGAGATGCCTCCATAAGGCCTCCCATGCCATGCGACCCCTGGCTACTGCCAGTAGATAGTCTGAGGCAATGGCAAGAGAATGGGACAAGTTCATGTTTCACAACACTACCCAGATCCCCAGACTCCACAACTTTGACCCTATGTCCTAAAATCAGAATCTTGGAGCAATTAGTTGGTCACACAAGTCTTCAGTTCCCAGAGGAAGCCTGCCAAGGAACTCCTTGTAGACCATAGAAGAGGTACCACAGGGCAAGCTTCCAAGGTCACCAGGTCTGTTGAAACATGACCTACTGGATGACATGTTCAAGGTAGATCACCTGAACTGGAGAGGCTTAAACACTGATTGTCAGAGGCTAGCCCTCTTCCTCATCTAGTGTTCTTTGATGTACCTAAGCCCTTACATGGTACAATGAGACAGTGAACTCTGGCTACTCCCTCAGCCTCTAAGTTTCGTCTAGATGTTTTCACAATATAGATGTTAGAAACTGATTAAGTGTCAGTGTGGATAAATTGGACTACAGACTCTCCACTTCATTTCTCAGTCTTCTAACTTTAACCAGTTCAAAAACCCAGGGGAATGAGAACTGCAAAACAAGGCATTTGGCCTCCTGTTTTAATTCCTATTGCCTACGATTTCATGTGAGATACACAGCTCTTCTCCAGGCATATCCCTTAGACTGAGGACAATTTGAAGGTCATCTAGGTCATCCTCCTGTCTCTTAAGAACTAAACACAATTCATGAGATCCATTCCATGTTTTGCAGAAATTTACCTTCTTTTTATTAATAATGTTTTCATTAACATATGAAGTTAATGGTGATATTTTCATCTGCCTGTCATTTTACTTGGCTCTAGTTATTTCAAATTTAATCTTTCAATGTGTTTCAGACCCTTTTCCAGGAGGGAGCTTTCAATACTTAAAGGGTTGAATATTCTAATGCAGTCAGAAGGTAGGAATTGTTCCTCAGATTTGGTCCAGACCCTCTGCCATGTGCACAATCTCTGCTTTGCTCCTGATGAGGCACACACTATTGAAACACATGACACACAGTGCCAGTTTCTACTCAGTGCCCTTCAGTTGAGCCAGGCCACTGTGTAATGTATAAAATCTGATTGCAATTCAGAGCTTCCTGAGCAGAGGGAAGAAGGGCAAGGTAGCTCTGTGCTTTGCCTGCTTGTGAACTATAACAGAATAATCAAGCCAGGAAGTAGAAGACTACTGTAGGGATGACAAGCAAATGGGCTCACGAGGTCCTTGGACATGGAGTCGCTATAGAGATTTATCTAGCCCTTAATTGTGCATCTAAGAAGGAGGAACCTCAAATAGAGAATTAATTATAAAAATATAGCATTTATAAATATATAATTTCATAAAAATATTTTAGAAATTATAAAGACCTAAGATGGAAGAGATTGCTAGGAAAGCTGCTACTTGTCACCAAAAGCAGCCAGAAGAATATAATGGACACCCAGTAATATACCACTAAAAAGTAATTGAGGATTTATATGTATACTGGGTAGTTTTTGCCAACTTGACATGAACTCAAGTCACCTGGCCAGAGGATACATGAATTGAAGCAATTGTATATATTAAGAGTTGCCTGTGGGCATGTCTGTGGGACATCTTCTTGATTCATATTTATGTGGGAGGGCCCAAACCAATGTGAGTGACGCTGCCCCTGTGCAGGTATCTTGGGTTGTATAATAAAAGCAGCTGAGTAAGCCAGAGGAGGCAAGCCAGGAAGGAGTATTCCTTCTTAGTCTCTGCTTCTGTTCCTGCTTTGGCATCGTGTCCTGAGTTCCCTCTGTCGTGGACTACTACCTGGGAACGTAAGCCAAATAAATTCTTGTAGAAATTTCAAATCCTGACCTGGGGTTTCTACCCCACTTTGTTCATTTAGTTTCTGGATAAAAGACACGCACAACTTTATATTTACAATAAATCTTAAACAGCACAAGAGCTTGGCAGATACCTACTCTCTACATTATTAGACTCTACTTATCCTAGCAATAACCCTGAGTCATTACTTACTGTGTTCCATCTGGGCTGGTCTTAACTTCAATTGGCCAGCCCTCAGGGCTCACCTACCCCATAGTGACTTTTCCTTCCTCCTCCATGTTCTTCTCTCCATCATGGTTTTCCTCCAACCCAAGCCCAGGAAACCTACACTCCACCTACGTCTCTTCTGCCCAGCTATTGGCTATCAGCATCTTTATTTACCAGTCAGAAATAATTTGGGAGTGGGGCGCAGGGTCACCTGTAGACTCCAGGTCTTAGGAGCCCACACTTAGCATTACAATAGACAGCAAACAAACTTCAACTTATTCTTTCCTCTCCTAGCTGCTGTTGGTTGTTGTGCTTATCACAGCAATGGAAAGCAAACTAGTCATAAGTTTCTTCCATCTCTAGTGTAAACTAGAGGAAAGGAAGTTGTAGGAGTAACTAGAAAGGAGCAGTCATTCTCCCCCTCCCTAAGTCATCCTTGAGTTCGAAGCTGATCTTAGTATTTGGGATTAGGTTTACAAGTCTCCCCACTTTCTGTAGTAAAACAACCTGGTTCCATCGAGATCCCTCGAACATGATTGGTCTCTAAGTATTCAGTATTCGCTCCTTTCTAAATGCTTTAGCTCATCCATGACCCTCTGAAAACGTGATAGTCTGACTGTTAGAAAAGCAGATAGAAAGACTGTTGAATAGCCTAGTGCTCATGGACCACTGAAGCATTACAGATATCTTGTATGTAGGTATGACCAAATAAGCGAATGTAGGGGCAGAGGACTAGGTGACCTGGGGACAAGGTGGATTGTATAAAGCAGAGCCACACAAACAAGAGGAACAAGAGACACATGAGTGAGCTGGCCCAGGGACTACCCTTAACACTTTGACCTAAGTGCCTCCACTTCTCCAACTCAGAAGGAAAGTTAATAACTAGAATTAACTGTCTACGGGTACTTACTACATGCTGAACATTTTACAAGGATCACTTAATCACACTGTGTTCCTAGGAGTAAGTACTCTGACCATCTTCAGCTTCCATATTAAGTCTAAGAAGTTAAGTAATTTATCCAAGATAGCATCAATGGCCAGGGACTTCAATAGGATTCAGGTCTCATGGTAGGTAATTATTACCCTATACTTCCCAGTAGGTTGCCGTCATGGGAGGAATCCCTACCAATGCTTTCTTGTTTCAGGAGAAAGTTCATGTTGAGTCAGTGCTAACAATTACACTGAAGAAGTACACTGTGTACCAGGCAACTCACTCTACTGCCCCTAGTCAGTGGATTTAGGGGAAACACTGGTCCAAAGTCAGCCAATCACAGTGCTGTGAACATAGAAGTTGTGTCCTGTGCATAACTATGAGCTGACTATTAAAATCCTTCCCTTATAAATTTTAACTTGAAGACATCAAAATGACATGACATTGGCTCTGGACACTTAGATTAAAATGTTACAAGGTTGAACCAGAGGCTAGAGAAGCAAGAAGAAGTAAGTCTGCAGAGCACGGGAAAAGAACAGAGATGGTAAAGCCTTGTGGATAACATAAGATGTAGCCCATGAACCTGAGCAGGGGAGAAATTATATAGATTGAGTTTAGCCTGTCTATATCTACAAAATAAAGCTGTTTTGTCTGAGCTAACCTGAACAGTCTTTTTTTTTCTCTGTGGATTAGTGTTTGGAAAAACTGCTGCGGAAGATTGTGCCAAGTACCTTCATCCCATGTGCTGAGGGCTTAGCTATGGATCTGGAACCCCTAGTCTAGTAGGAAGGAACTACACTTCAACTTTACTACACCTGAGTCCTGCCAGGTCATTGAGAATACTGCAGCTAAAGGAAGAGCAATGGTTGGGAAAAGAAAATCCAACCAATAGCTTAATCCCAGACGCACAAGTCATAACGCAGAAGCAAGAAACATAAAAGAAAAAAAAAAACACAGCAACATGGTTGTCCAAAAACTACAAATCTCTGCAATGATGGCTTCTAATGAGAGAATGGCATGTGAAATCCTGAAATCCAAGGAACAGTTGTAATAGTGATCAAGGATATCACAAAGGATACCAAGAAACTTGTGGTGGTTTGAATGAGAAATGCCCCCGAGTTGGTCCTTTGTTAGTACTATCTGGGAAGATTTCATTGGCATGGTCTTCCTGGAGGTATCGCTGAGGGTGGGGTTTGAAATTAAAAAGCCTCCAGCATGTCCAAGTTTGCTCTCTCTGCTTCAATCTCCTGGTTTAAGATGTGAGCTCTCATCTCTTTTCTGCAATCACCATGCCTGTCAGCTGTCATGCCTCACTGCCATCACAGGCTCTCCCTCTGGAACTGGAAGAGGAAATAAACTCTCTCCTCTAAGTTGCCTAGGTCATGGTGTTTTATTCACAGCAACAGAAAAGGAAAACAGAATATATTCCTGAGTGATTTGGAGGGCGTCAGAAAAACACTGCTGAATGAAATGTGGAAAATGATACAGAGTATGGAGGGTACATTGAATACATTGAAATGCTATTGAATACACAGTCAAGTTGAAATGTGGGAAATGAAGATCTGAGTCAACCAAATAAACACAGTAGAAGACTGCACACTTGCTGCAGTGGATCAAGTGGAAGACAGTATATCAGGGCTTGGGCATAAGTGCCAGGAAGATCAAATGTTTACATATAGAAGGATAAAGTTAGATTTCCCTTTTCTCACCCCATATAAAAATTAATTCCAAATGGAGGAAAGAACAGGATGTAAGATTTGAAACTGAAATTATTGGAGGAAAAAGTGTGTGTGAGGGAACACTTCACGGTATAGGGATAAGCAGGTAAGAACTTTCTGAAAATCATTCCAGTCACTCAGAAAATAATGCCCCCAAATCAAAAAGTTTATGCATAGTAAAGAGACAGACAAGTGAAGAGACAGCCTATGTAATGAATGGAAAAAAATCTTTACTAGTTAAACACCTGACAAAGGATTAATATTTAGAATACACAATGAGCTAAAAAAAACCCCACAAATAAATACATTAATATACATTTTTAGCTCTCTAACCCAAGTCACCTGACTATCAATTGAAAAACAGCTAACAACAAACCAACTATCAAAAAATTAAACATACTTAAAAGCCAGTAAGGAAAATGAAACCTGTCACAGATTGCTTCTGGGGTTATAAATTAATTGATCCAATATTTCAATCAGCACAAATGATCCTTCAAAAGATTTCCAAGAGTCCTGTGATCTGGCTGTTTATATCAGAAGGAGTCTAAAGTTGAATAGAGTAGACATGAGAGCTGCTGCCTGCACATCAATGTCCACTGCGTCACTCTTCACAACAGCAAAGCTAGCCTGGATATGCATCAGCAGGTACATTTGAAATCTGGGTTTTGTTGCTGTTGTTTTTTCTGGACAGTGGATGGAACTGGAGAACGTTATATTAATCACTGTCTTAGTTAGGGTTTAACTGCTGTGAACAGACACTATGGCTAAGGCCACTCTTATAAAGGAAAGCATTTAATTGGGGCTGGCTTACAGGGTTAGAGTGTCAGTCAACTATCATCAAGGTGGGAACATGGCAGCATCCAGGCAGGCATGGTGCAGGAGGAGCTGAGAGTTTTACATCTTAAACTGGAGGCTGTTAGCAGAATACTGGCTTCCAGGCAACTAGGATGAAGGCCTTAAGGCCCACACCCACAGGGACACACCTACTCCAACAAGTCCACACCTACCCCAGCAGGACCATGTCTTCTAATAGTGCCACTCCCTGGGCTGAGCATATACCAACCGTAACAATCACCATAACTTAAAATCCAGTCTGATAACTCCAGCATCACTGTTCTATCTAAATCTGGTTCTGTTGTTTGCTCTATTTCTTCAAACTGTGTCTCTCCCACCCCCTTAGCCCCCCCCCCCCCCCCCCCCCGTCTTTTAGCATGCCATGCAATTTTCTGGTAGTCAAACATGAGGCCCCAGGCAAAGGAGATTCCTGAAAATAGGCCTTTACTGAAGCAAGGGTGCTAGGGAGACAGTTCCACGGTTAAAAGCACTTGTTGCCCTTACAGAGGATCATGTTTCAATTCACAGCACCCACATGACAGCTCCCAGCTGTCTGTAACTCCAGTTCCTGGGGATCTGGCCTCTGCAGGTACTGAACTCACATGGTGCACATACACATGCAAGCAAAACATAAAATAAAAATTAAAAATATTAAAAAGAAATAAGAATAAAAATATTTAATGGAAAGTCTCCCCAGTTTTCTCCACTTGAGTGAGACAGAATGCCAGCAAGCCTAATAGATACTGGTAAAATCACAGTGGGCTAGCCTCTGTGGTTTTCCCGACAACTGTGCTTGTTAACAGCAGAATATTCTGATATGTTTCCAGTTAAAGACATTTCCCTTCACCCTGGCAGAAACCTGTGGGGATACTCCTCTAAATTTCACCTGTTCAAAATCCTAGAGGTATGATTCACAGTGGTTAAGGGCACACACTGCTCTTGCATAGGGCCAGAGTTTGATACTAAAGTACCCACAATTGCTGGCCACTAATCTCATGTAGCTCAGCTCAAAGGAGTGTTGATATTTCTGGCTCCAAGGTCACCTGTTCACACACTTAAGCACACACACAAATAAAAAATAAATAAATAAATAAATAAATCATAGACCTGTGGAGAAACCTTATGACCCTGTATGTCTTCTAGAGTCAGCTCCTGAAGCTGTTAACACAACCTCCAGCAATTCACCAACTGAACTTCAGGTTCACCCTTCTCCAAGCTCAATAACAACTTGTTAAGACTGCTTGGTTACCCACCTGCCTATTTCTGTGCCATGGGGGCTTATGTCCCAGTAGATTGTGATTGTCTACTCCTACCTATCTATCTTTCCCCTTCCTTTGTGCATGTATTTGTGTGTAAGATGTGAAGATAGACATGAATGCATGTATGGGAGCAACACATATCCATGGATGTATGTGTATCGAGATAAGAATTTTAATGTGCTCTTTACTTGAGCTCCACTTTATTTATTGAGTTAGGGTCTCTCATTGAACTTGGAAGTTATCGGTTCTAGCTGAAAAGCTACCCAACGTGCTTTGGAGACATCCTGTCTCTGCCTCCCAAGTGCTGGGATTGCAGGAGGCCTCCTGACTCAAAGGGCAACACTTTGCACTGTGACTTCGCTTCCTGTGTTTGAGCAGGAAGAATTACAGACTTCAGGTTTTCCCCACCCTTTCTTGATTCCCTAGCTGGTCATGAACTTCTGTCTCTTTGTTTGCTTGATCCAAATCCCCGTCTCACTTGAAGTTTTATCTTGGGAGGTTCATCCCATGGCCACAAATGCAATGTTCTCTGCCTCTGTATCATCTGAACCCAGTGCACTCTCAGGCCTCACTGAGAGACTTGGGATGTGAGTTACTCTACAGCATTCTCATAGGCATTTTGTGACACCAAGTCTGTCGTGTTTTTTTTTTAGAGTTACTCTTTAATTATGGCCTTAAGCTATAGCTCTCCAGTTGACTTCACTTAGGAGGGACTTGTTAACACATTCAAATGAACTCAATTCTTTACTAAGATTTGTGGCCAAAAGCCTTCTATTGAAATAACCCTCCCTCCTATGAACTATTCATTTCAAGACAAAGCATGCTGTTTTTTCACAATGTCCCCTAAATCTTTACAGACCCAAAGCAATAGGTAGACTTCACTAAATGACAGTAGGGCCAAGCACATCTTAAAGACATCTAGGCACAAATGGACTTAAATATATTAAAAACTCTCTCAAACTATTGTTGAAGGTAAGTGCTGAACAACAGAAAATACATTGCAGCAGCAGTTGCTCAAGAGATACTGACCATTACTAAATTCTGTCTAACACCTTGCAAATTATTTATCATTATTATTATCTCCGTATTTCAGAGGTAATTCTCCCTGGACACCCAAATGGTTCAAGTAGGCTTGGTGCCCAGTATAAGTATTTGGGTATAAGAACCAGTACTCTTAATTACTACATTGAGGATTACTCTATTAAAAACTTACGAACATTTTGTAAGACCCCCCCCAACTCAATGTGTTTCTTAGACCCCTAGAAACAAAGCCCAGCATGAAGTTCTTTATTCTTTCACCTTCAGCCTGAGAGAATGATGACCACTGGGTGACCCACTCAGGCACCTGACCCATAGTGTAAGGGACCAGAATATTTGCCAAAGATAACCTGTAACTTTTCCATGAGAGATGAGCTGTAATTCACCATCCCTATTCTTACGATGTTTACTCAACATCTCCATTCTTTGTGGACTTATCCTCCCCTCACTTTGTGGTTTATTCTTTAAAAACCCTCAACTGCAACTGCTGGGGGTAGATCTCCTCTGCCCCTGTGTGGGTTATGAGCTCGGCCTCAGCATGCTGATACCCGATTAAACTTCATGTAATATTGCATCAAGAACGGTTTCTCTAGAGTTATTGGGGCATCGGCTCATCTCGGGACTTAAGCAAGAGTCTCCCCAGAAATGGCAGTCTTTCAATTTCAGCACATAATTTAAAAATATATATAAAAATAAATATTTTTAAAAGATGAAAATCCTCTTCAATAAAATTGGTTTGTTTTGGTTTTTTTTTTATTATCTAGGTCATTAATTGTCCTCTATGGTGTACCAGTTATAACTCCTACATGTTGCAAAATAAACGTAAGCAGTTCATCTAACTTCATGCAGGCTAAATGCAAGCCCAAGATTCCAGTTAGATCCTATAGGGCTCTTGCTAGCCCAAGATATATTTAGTTGAGGCCCAGAAAAGTTATTCTACATAATATTACAAACAAATGTAAGATTAGTGTGGAAGTGCTGTTGATGTAAGTTTCTGCTAATAACAACAGAATAACCAGAATCTGATCTGCAGACTAGCACGTCTCACTGCATGTCTATTGTCAAGCTTCATTTGTGGTCCCAATATCAATGTTCCTTGAAAATTCATATGCTAGGACCTAATCACTAAGGGGCATTTGGAGACTTAGACCATGAGTTTTTTGCTCATATGAGTGACACAAACTCCCTAAAGAAACCCAGCCCTAACAGATGATTTCCTTCTACCACATCAGAAATCAAAGAAGGTACCCTTTATGAGGAAGTAACCCTTAGTGTTGCTCTAACTTGCTTCCTGTTTCAGGGATTGGCCAAGCCAACTCTGACAGTCAACAGGGCCTCAAGGGACGGAGGGAGGATTAAAGAGAAAAAGACAATTAGGCAACGTTATAACCTGACTCCAGCCAGTGCTGAGACTGAAGCAGGTTTATTTTTTCCCAGTCAGCTTTTATACTATTCTAAGTACTTGCAGAGAATACATTCTCATAAATTAAGTTGTATTTGCACAAATAATTGCAAAATTTGAGAGCTAGCAGTATCTAAAAACAACAATTTCAAGAAATTGTAAACCATGAGTAATATTGGCTATCAGTATAAAAACTAAAAGCTTGATTTTTCAACATTTAAAAAACAGTGACAACAGCACGCAATTCAATTATCTGTGCTGAAGCAGGGGAAAACTCAAGAGAATAAACATATGATCCCATTACATATACTGCTTTTCCATTGGATGAGCCATCTGTAAGTACAGTAAGCACATTCTCTTTTGGCTATATATGCAAATTTACAAGAAATACAAAAGCTTGCATAGAGGCAAATTGTAATAACTTGTCTTTTGAATATTGATTATCAATTTTGCCTGAAAATTTGCACATGCAATAGGCCAAATATCAGTATTCTGCAATAACCAACTTAATTGCTGTTTTGAATAAGAAATAAATATTTCATCAGGTTCTTTTCCAAAATACTTACATGATTCTAACCTACAATTCTGTATTAACACACCAACAGCTTTAAAACAGGATGTTAAGACTTTTCTTGGAGAGAAAGAAAGATTATCATAGTCTATATAGTGTATCTGTTGTTAACTAATAGCTTCCTCCACTGTCTGCAAAGCAAATTGTTCCTTACCAGGTAACTGTAGAGGGGGATTAGAATTTGCATCCTCCTTGATAATATCAACCAGAAGCTTAAGTCTTCCTGTGGTGAGCTTAAGATGAGGTCTTAGCCAATTAACATCTTCTAGAAGCTTTTGAAAATAATTTAAAGTAAGTAAGCTATCTTTTCTTATTTGAATTTTCTGTGCCACAGTTTGTTTAAAGTATAACTGATGCCCCAAATATTGAAAAGGATATTGTCTTTGAATCTTTTCTGGAGCAACAACTACTCCCCCAAAATTTAAAACTTGTTGTATAAAAGCAAAGGCTTGTAGTAAAACCCCTTCAGAGGTATCAGCTAATAAAATATCCACATAATGAATAATATACACGGAAAGATTCAAAGTCCTAACGTCTTGTATTGAAGCAGCAACAATTTTTTAAAAAATAATATAGAGTTATTAGCCATTCCTTGAGGCAAAACTTCCCAGTGATATCTATTACTTCATGGGTTCTTTAAAATTACAGGCAGGCACACTAAATGCAAACCTTTTACAATCATCAGGATGCAAAGAAATAGTATAAAAACAATCTTTTAATTTTATAATTATTTTTTATGGTTTTTTTTTTTTGGAATTGCAGCTGGAGTAGGTAAGCCAGGTTGTAATTCTGCCATAAATTCCTAGTTTCATTAACCTTTCATAAATCTTTCAATAATCTCTACTTGCCTGATTTCTTCTTAATTACAAATGTGGGTAAATTAAAATCTTGAGCTTGTGATTGAATTATAGACTGCAGCTAATGGAACATTGACAGTTGCACTATAATTTTTAAGTTTATTTTGCAATATTAGAGCATAACCATAATTTTGGAAGCAGACCCCAATTTTTAACAGTGTAAACAACCCATTCTCCCTAAAATCAATACCAAGTACATTACTTTCATGTTACAAAGTTTGGCTGCCAGCTTTTTATATATGAATGCATGATAGTGCAGCTTTTAATACCACATTATTTTAAATCCTATCTTTTATAAGTCTGTATCTAGGACAAGAATTACATAAAATATTATCCCAATGTAGAGGTATCTATAGAGACTTATTTTCCTAGGTTGGTTCATGCCATGTGTTGTTGTCTAGAATGACTCCATCCCTGAGTTACCAGTTTTAAGCCAACTTTCTGTTACCAATGTTACAAATTTTTAATCATACCCAATAACTTATAAACCAACAATCTAGAACCAAGACATACAGAACATATTTATACATTTAAGATGCTACATCCACTCCAGTAGTGACTTGCTTGACAGGCTTAGAAACCTGGAAGCAGTCCCGAGGCGAAGAGTTTCATGGAAGCTTAGTCTCCTGGAACTGTGGCATATCATAGCACGTATGTTCCAATTTTGTCCTTGGGAATGGATCTGTGTGCTTCCTTTCAGTATTGTTAGGTGCCTCCAAGCAATGACTTGCCAAATACCTAAGCATAATTGAACTTTGCTTCCTGGCCTTCACCAATGCCCTAGGTAGTCCTTGAGCCAACCCTGGGCTTGGAATTCAGTAAGAATGTTGCCTATTCAGTGACATTCAGAATTGCCTCTAGTATTGTAAGAGAGATACTGAAAGAAATCAGGCATTACTATCTACTTACTACATAGAGTTAGAAATCTCAGAGCAAGCTTAGCAAAGTAAGTTTAGAATTCTTATTATAGTTATGTATGGCAGACTACATTACTTATTAGTAGAAAGTCCCACACACACTATCACTTAGAATAAAAGCCAAGTCACTCCGAAATATAGGTATTTACAATGGTTTAGGAAGTAGATCTGGCTGTGGTTTTAGAGTATTGCATTATTCATGAGAAGGTTAGCTAGAGTGGAACTCCCTAATTAGAACCATGACTTGGGCGTGAAAGCCCTTGCCCTGGGAGTGTAAAAACCTCACACCTGGCTTCTAAGAATACAGCTGACCTTAGATAGAGCTGACTTTGTCTCAGTTGTTTTATTGCCCAGTTCCTGCCAGTCTTTGTGTTTGCATTCCTCTGTTTTGTGTTAGAGTCATTAAGCATCCGGTAACCTCATTGTACCTTGCCAATGTGTCACCTACCTTCCCTATTTTATTCTGTATAAAAAGTTTGATGCTCAATTTGACATTACATTCAGATCCAGTACACTCTCTCATGTCTGTGTCTGTCAGTCAATTCTTGCCAACTCCATGCACACCTGCCAGAACCCCTGATTCCCACGGATTGAGAGGGGCCGACTGGGCCCAGTTCATGGCATTAAGACCAGTCAGAATGAAACATAAAGGGGCTGGAGAGATGGCTCAGTGGTCAAGAGCAATGATTTCTCTTCCAGATGTCCTGAGTTCAATTCCCAGCAACCACATAGTGGCTCACAACCATCTGTAATGAGATCCGATGCCCTTTTCTGGTATGTGTGAAAACATATACAGTGTACCCATATAAATAAAATAAATCTTAAAAAAAAAAGAATCAAACATAAAGTGAGTGACCACACTCATTTTATATATTTAGACTAGACAAATTTTTCTTACTTTTTCTAGCTGCAATTTCAAGGGAGGAGCACCTTGTCACCTGCTGAACCCAATAATCACAGTCTTGGAGATTTTTCTAGAAGAAACAACCATCTGCTCCCTTACACAGAAGCTGAGAAGTTGCTGACCCCTTTAAGAGAAGCTTGTGAAAATAGTCAGCCGTTGCAGGGCTTCTCCAGCTGTGCTTGATTCCTAGCTACCAGTGCTGGGCTACTTACCAGGTTTTGTTGTGCAAATTGAGACTGTCTTTGGTTTGCTTTTTGTTTTCTGTTTTTGAAAGGAGTTAAAACTAAATCAAGTGGTGAATGACTTAGCAGATGAAGTTGTAAACTTTTTTTTTTCCTTTTCAACATGAAACACAGAGCAACAATCAATGAATCAAAAACACATACATAAACTGACAGATATGGACAGATTGGCACTCCAAGGACAGACAATAGACAGAGAGGGAAGAAAATTAGATGTGTCAAAGGGACCCAGATACCCTACCTAAAAGAGTCAGAACAGGAGCCAGAGAGGAGGCAAGGTGTCTCTCGACCTCCTCCTGCCCCTAGGGGAGCGCTGGAACAGCCTAGGTTCATGTTTCTCCCCTTTTGCCAAACCATCCCAGACAGGGGGAGGACTGCTTTTCTGAAACCCATTCTTTCTCTCACATCCAGGGTTAAACTATCTCTAACTAGGGTCCAAAACCTAAACCCATCTATGTGAATTATCTTCACTCCTCTAGATTTTAGCATAACTCTAAACACATACACAAAAATACATTCTACCAATATCTTGTCCCTTTTCACAAAGTTTATTCACCACTGGCCCAAATCTTCTTTATTTTCCTTTGCCTTTACTGGCTTTGCTAGAGCTTTTCTTCCCATGGTGTCCTTCATTGTATCCCCTTACTTGAACTCCGATGTTGAGGAGCCGTCTGACCAAGTCAGCTCCGTCAGTCAACAGGGCCTCAAGGGAGGGAGGATTGAAGAGAAAAAGACAATTAGGCAACGTTATAACATGACTCCAGCCAGTGCTGAGGCTGAAGCAGGGTTATTTTTTCCCAGTCAGCTTTTATACCATTCTAAGTACTTACAGAGAATAGAGTCAGGTCTTAGATCAAAGATAAAGTAATCAAGCAAGGTAATAAACAAAGAGATCAGACAAGGCAATAAACAAAACCCACTGGTCAATGTTTCTAGGGGCTTATCAGGATGACTAAGTTAAAAGAGAAGTCCCACATTCCTTGGCTGTGCTTACTTTGATCCTTGCATTAGCCCAAATGCAAATACTCTCATCAGATCCTACTTTCTCCTCCAAGCCCAGTGATAAGTACTTGCCCAATTTCTATAAGGGGCACCAAAAGCTCTCCACAAGGGATAGACTGTGACCCAAAAGCATCTTAGTAGGTGTCTTAGGGTTTTACTGCTGTGAACAGACACCATGACCAAGGCAACTCTTATAAAGAACAACATTTAATTGGGGCTGGCTTACAGGTTCAGACATTCAGTCTATAATCATCAAAGTGGGAGCTTGGCAGCATGTAGGCAGACATGGTACTGGAGCAGGAGCTGAGAGTTCTTGATCTGAAGGCATCTAGGGAAGACTGCCTGTCTCCCAGGCAACTAAGAGAAGAGACTCAAAGCCCACCCCCACAGTGACAGACTTCCTCTGACAAGGCTACACCTACTCCAATGAGACCACATGTCCTAATAGTGTCACTCCCTGGACCAAGCATATTTAAACCACCACAGGAAGAAAAGGTTTATTTCATTTTAACAGCTCATAGTCCATCATCAAGAGAAGCCTAGGCAGGAACACAAGGAAGGAACTTAAAACCACTGAGACATTTTGCTTACTGACTTGCTCCCTTTGCCTTGCTCAGCTATTTTTTTCTAAACAGAGCCCAGGTCCACATGCTTAAGGATTGCATTGCCCTCAGATAATTCTTCCATCAATTATCAATCAGGAAAATGTACCTATAGACATTTTCACAGGTCAGTCTGATGGAAGCAACACTTCAACTTCCACGTTCAGCAAGAGATCCTGACTCAATAAATAAAGTGGAGCTCAAGTAAAGAACACAATAAAATTCTTATCTCGATACACATACATCCATGGATATGTGTGACCCCATACACACATTCATGTCTACACCCACATCTCACATAAACACATGCACAAAGGGAGGGGAAAGATAGATAGGTAGGAGTAAACAATCACAATCTACTGGGACATAAGCCCCCATGGCACAGAAATAGGCAGTTGGGTAACCAAGCAGTCTTAACAAGTTGTCATTGATCTTGGGGAAAGGTGAACCTGAAGTTCAGTTGGTGAATTGATGGAGGTTGTGTTGACAGCTTCAGAAGTTGACTTTAGGAGACATACAGGGTCATAAAAGTTCTCCACAGGTCTGTGAATTTTAAAAAAAAGTTGTGTGTGTGTGTGTGTGTGTGTGTGTGTGTGTGTGTGTGTGTGCTTAAATGTGTGAACAGGTGACCTTGGAAGCCAGAAACATCATCAGCACTCCTTAGAGCTAAATTCCAGGACATTGGTGGCCACCAAATGTAGGTGTTTGGAATGGAACTCTGGTCCTCTGCATCTCTGCATCTCACCTCTGTGAATCATACTCTAGGGCTCTACAGTTGTGTTGTGTATACATATACAATGTTATATGTTTATATAAAATCTAGAACTACAAGTAAGAGAAAAAAAAGTCCTCTGTTTTTCTCAGACTGGCATAATTCCTTCAGTATAATTATCTCCTATTGAATTCCTTCCTTTCTCGACTGTCTTTTCACATACACCTGTTACTTTTTACTGAGTAATAGTTCTTCATCAGGGTGTGAAGAAATTGAGCCTTAAGTGAAAGGCAGAGTGCCCAGCACACTGGCCCTTCTTCAATGGTATTGGGTTGCTGCTGCACATGTTTGATTTTTCCTAAGAATGGAAATAGCTGGAAGGTGGGTAGGATGCCAGCGCTATATTAAGGCCAAGCAGGGGACCCTCTTGTTTTACTGACATGCTTATAATCCAGTTGTTGCCTCTGAAATCTGGCAGCAATGCTTTTGGGGGTGAAATTTCCCCATCAATATCCAGTTAGGTAGTTCTTCCTGCTTAATGTGCATGAGTTTCTTTCTTTTTTTTTTTAATTAGGTATTTTCCTCGTTTACATTTTCAATGCTATCCCAAAGGTCCCCCATACCCACCCCTCCAATCCCCTACCCACCCACTCCTCCTTTTTGGCCCTGGCGTTCCCCTGTACTGGGACATATAAAGTTTGCAAGTCCAATGGGCCTCTCTTTGCAGTGATGGCCGACTAGGCCATCTTTTGATACATAGTGCATGAGTTTCTTTCTCCTTCACTGATACCACTGAGGCCTTGGAATTCTTGAAATGGATATTTCAATTCTTTGTGAATGAATGAGTTTGAGGTGTTTTGTTATAGCAGTCAAGACAACTAAGACAGATGAACAAGGGATAGCTCCCACTTTTCTAATTAAGATACTGTGATGCTTTGAATATGCTTGGCCCAGGGAGTGGCACTATTAGAAGGTGTGGTCCTGTTGGAGTAGGTGTGCTCTTGTGGGTGTGGGCTTTAAGATCTTCATCCTAGCTGCCCGGAAGTCACTATTCTGCTAGCAGCCTTCCTATGATAATGTACAACTCTCAGCTCCTCTTGCACCATATCGGCCTGAACACTATCGTGTTCCCACCTTGATGACATTGGTGGGAACCTCTGAATTTATAAGCCAGCTCAAACTAAATGTTGTTTTTATGAGTTGACTTGGTCATGGTGCCTGTTCACAGCAGTAAAACCCTAACTAAAACAGGTACTACAAGGATTAAGGGCACAACTGAGGTCAAACTGCATAAATATTATTGGAACACAACATGATACTTCCTAAATACATATAATGCTTATGTTTTTATGTTAGGGAAGCTAGAAGGGCTGTGGAATCTGAAAGCTAGGTCAATAGTGAATAGACTGGTTCACAAGTAAACACTGGAGCCAAAATCAGCCATGCCCTAGTTTCATAGTTCAAACTTTGTATGCACACCAGTCAAGACAATAGGAAGATGACAGGAGCCCTAAGAGGCATCTTTCTCTTAGGGGTGTAGCCTAGTTTTACTTTAGTCACAGGGGAATATTCGAGAAAACTAATGAGCAGGTGAATCAATTCTTTGGTTTCTCTTAACTAATAAGAAAAAAAAGATAGTGAAAATGGAACAAAGAATAAAGAAAGAGTTGAGGGAATTAAAAAAAAAAAACCTTGAGGTCAAGTTGCTTCAGGAGATTTGGCAAAAAGAAAAAAAAAAAGTTTACAGGCAGATGAAAACTGACAGAGGCAATGGCAGCATTTTGAAGACAAACTCTTGCCTCGGGTCCAGCCGCTGAAGCATCTTTCCAAAAGGCACAAATGTGAACACAAGAGCTCCACAGTCCTGCAGGGGAAGCTTCCCAAGCCTATCACAAAGAAAAGAAAAGAAAAGAAAAGAAAAGAAAAGAAAAGAAAAGAAAAGAAAAGAAAAGAAAAGAAAAGAAAAGAAAAGGAGGGGAGGGGAGGGGAGGGGAGGGGAGGGGAGGGGAGGGGAGGGGAGGGGAGGGGAGGGGGAGGGGAGGGGAGGGGAGGGGGAGGGGAGGGGAGGGGAAAGGAGAGGAGAGGAGAGGAGAGGAGAGGAGAGGAGAGGAGAGGAGAGGAGAGGAGAGGAGAGGAGAGGAGAGGAGAGGAGAGGAGAGAAGAGAAGAGAAGAGAAGAGAAGAGAAGAGAAGAGAAGAGAAGAGAAGAGAAGAGAAGAGAAGAGAAGAGAAGAGAAGAGAAGGGTAAACTGTGGCACAATACTGAATAGGGTCAGTAGGAGCTCAGTGGGAATCAGCACTTGGTGTACCTCCCCTGAACAACCTGAACTGGCAAAGTAGTACCTGGGAGGCTTGGGGACTTTTGAAGGAGAAAAATGGGCAACACCTGAAGAGGCACTGCTAACATGAGTTTGGTGTGCCCTCCTTGTTTGGGAAATTCTCGTATTGTGGGAAGTGAACTGAGACGCTCATTCAAGCTTACACTTAAATATAGGAGGAAGAACACAAATGAAACAGGATGTAGAAATCCAGAAGCCTAGCTCATGGCTGAGGAGAGAAAAACCTTCACTCTGGGAATGCTATCGAGTGGGAAACGGTTTTACAAAATATTGACAGCTCTCTCAGAGTCTCCATCTCAAAACTCAGAGGCTGAAGCTGGTCACTACTCCATTTTTCTTGAGGTGATTGGAATTCCTCTCTAGGTATTTCTGTCTTCCTTTCCTAGGCTTGGTAGTGAGGAGCTGGAGTTTTTCTGGGTGAGTGACAAACACTTTGAAGATCACTGGAACTCTTTTTATGTAGGAGGTGTCTCACAGGTTACCCGTCTCTCACTCTCTGTGCATGCAATGGGACCAACCACCACTTTACAACTCTTCATGTAGGGAAATGTCTATTCCTTTCAGTGGGATAAGAATTCTGTGGGCAGACCAGGGTTGACTGGGGAGAACCCTTGTCACAGGAAAAGCAGAAACTGACCTTGGTCATGCTCATCTCTACTTCTTCATGTCGGCAATGGAAAAAAAGAAAGAGAGAGAGGGGAAGAGAGGGGGAAGGAGGAAGAAAGAAAGAAGAAAGGAAGAAATTAAGGAAGGGAGGGAGGGAGGGAGGGAGGGAGGGAGGGAGGGAGGGAGGGAGAAAGGAAAGAGGAAATCAGATGTTGAGGAAAATACTTGCATTCCTGAGGGCTGCTGGTCAAATAGCCTACCCTACTCAGCAAGCCTCGGTCCCAGTCAGAGACCCTGTCTAAGAGAAACCAAACCAAACCAAACAGACAAACAAACAAACAAACAAACAAACAAAAAACAGTTGGTTTGTAGAGGCGACTGAGCAGTTGAGAGTGAGTATTGCTCTTCCAGAGAACTGGATTGGCTCTCAGCAGCAATATAGGGAAGCTCACAACCATATATAATTCTGGATCCAGGGAGATCTGCTCTCATCTTTTGGCCAGTGCGGGCTCTATACCCATATGTGTGCATGTGCATGCAGATATACATACAGAAAGGGGTACGGGATGTTAGGAAGCAGTTTTACAAAATATTGACAGCTATCTCAGAGTCTCCATCTCAAAACTCAGAGGCTGAAGTTGGTCACCACTCCATTTTTCTTGAGTGAGCCATGGTACATATTAAGAAGCCACTATGTGACCAAGGCGTAGAGTTGTCCAGATTGCCTGAGATAGCCTTAATAGCTTCCAATGCCTCAAGATGACATGTTCTTCTCTTTATTTGTATTTAATATGTGGGGACAAAAGGTACATATTATTCTCTAGAGGACCAAGCACTTGGCAGAGGCTGAAGGAGGAAAACTAGCCAGCTAAAACCTTGCTCTCAGAGTTGGGGATCTTGCCAAGTACAAATAGCTCAGAGTGTACCCCACCAATCTTTAAACACAGATGATAAGGTGAGTCAGATAAACACCAGGAATAATCGTTTTACAAATAAGTTCCTGGGTTTTGTTTTTTTTTTTTATCACAAAATCAACAGTGAGATTTTCAAGTGGCCAAATAAATACTGAAATGTGCACCTGCTGGTGAAGAGCCCAGCTAGAAAGTACACAGTCTAGTCTTTCTGCTCAAGTACCCCAAAAGAATGCCTAGATCAGTGTTGGACACAACAGGCTACAGAATGAATGGCTGAAGAAAGAAATTTTCTTTCTTTCTTTTTTTCTTGCCCTTTTTTGTAATTATCAAAAAATTAGTACACGAGGCCAGGTATGTGGACACATACTTTCAGTGCCAGCACTTGAGACAAGCAGGTGGGTCTCTGGGAGTTCAAAGCTAGCCTTCTCTAAATAGCCAAACTCTGTCTCAAAAACAAAACAAACGCATCCCCACAGACACTCCCGCAGCCTACAACTTATACTTTCTTGATGAGAAGCTAAACAACAAAAAAAAAAAAGCTCCAGAAAAGCGGGGGAAATCTCGAGTTAGAAAACAGTAAAAGCAAGAAAGTGCTCTCTCTGACTGGGGAAGCACACACTGCCACGGGAATGTTAAGCCCTGCCCTTTTAGATGACATTTGCCACTTTCTGTCTGAATGGTGCCTGGGATTGTTCGAACTCCTAAAATATAGTAAACAAACAATGATAGTAGCAGCAAACAAATGCAAAGTACCTAAAAAGTAATGTAAGGCAGACATCCTGGGTTAGGAATAGTTATCCTCAGCTCTTTGTTCTCTCTTTGGGCTAGCTTTTAAAAATGTGTTCTCTCTGTGTGGACAGTGTGGATAGATGTGAGGACCCTGCACTTGCGCACTAGAAGAGAAAATGATGGGGAATACTCAAAAAGGCAACGTGAGAACTAACCCCTCTGCAGCCCACCAAGCCACCACTCACTCATTCCACTTACTGGTGCTCCCTTTTAGCCTTCTGCCCTGCCCTCAGCAGTGTCTAGTTGCTAAGGAAACAAGACAGGGTGGTGGATACAGCAAGGATGAGGAAGGGATTAGCAAACCCACACAGTGGGTGAAGTTTATTTAGGTGATAGGAAGTGAAAAAATGTACTCCAGCAATTGTAATGGCAGCTCTCATGGGATCTAGTAGTCTATGAATAGACATGCTAGAGGCTCAACACTACCTCCCAGCTGGACTTTAGAAGCCTTCAAAGACTGTTGAGTCTGGCTGGGGAGAAATGACTTCCTGGAGTATGCTGTGAAATGTGGACTTCAATTTACTGGTAAGCACTTAGCCAGTATCTGGAACGTTTATCATCCATGTATACCTCTCCTTCTCCTGGCTGTCCCCTTCCCTTGGGAAAGCAATGATTTTTTTTGATATCCACTAGAGGATTAGACAATTATCAACACATCAGGCTGGTCCAGCCAGGCCAATCACCGAGTTGAGCCTCTGTTATTATTTAATTAAATACCATCCCAGTGTCTTAACTTCTTTCAGATCCAGGACATTACCTTTGTCCAAGTCCTATGGCCCAGAGGGTGGGGACAACAGAATGCATGGAGATCTGGTTTGCCTGTTCCGGCAATCTGTGCGGATGGCCAAAGGAAATGATGTGGTGCAAAGTCTGCTGCCGGTTATTCATCTGCTCTGTTCAGCTAGCAAACTTACTGCAGGCTTTTGTTGTCCTTTTCTCTCTTTGTAGTGGTTATTCTTTATTGCTATTTTATTAGATGTTTTCTTTATTTACATTTCAAATGCTATCCCGAAAGTTCCCTATACCCTCTCCCGACCCTGATCCCCTACCCACCCACTCCCACTTCTTGACTCTGGCGTTCCCCTGTACTGGGGCATATAAAGTTTGCAAGACCTAGGGGCCTCTCTTCCCACTGATGGCCGACTAGGCCATCTTCTGCTACATATGCAGCTAGAGATATGACCTCTGGGGGTACTGGTTAGTTCATATTCTTGTTCCATCTATAGGGTTGCAGATCCCTTCAGCTCCTTGGGTACTTTCTCTAGCTCCTCCATTGGAGGCCCTGTGTTCCATCCAATAGATGACTGTGAGTATCCACTTCTGTATTTGCCAGGCACTGGCAGAGCCTCATATGAGACAGCTATATCAGGGTCCCTTCAGCAAAATCTTGCTGGCATATGCAATAGTATCTGGGTTTAGTGGCTGATGGATCCCAAGATGGGGTAGTCTCTGGATAGTCCACCCTTTTGTCTTAACTCTAAACTTCATCTCTATAACTCCTTTCATGGCTATTTTGTTCCTTATTCTAAGTATCCACATATTGGTCTTCCTTCTTCTTGATTTTCTTGTGTTTTGGAAGTTGTATCTTGGGTATTCTAAGTTTCTAGGTTAATATCCACTTATCTGAGTGCATATCTGGTGAAATCTTTTGTGATTGGGTTACCTCACTAAGGATGATATCCTCCAGATCCATCCATTTGCCCAAGAATTTCATAAATTCATTGTTTTAAATAGCTGAGTAGTACTCCATTGAATAAATGTACCACATTTTCTTTATCCATTCCTCTGTTGAGGGACATCTGGGTTCTTTCCAGCTTCTGGCTATTATAAATAACACTGCTATGAAAATAGTGGAGCATGTGTCCTTATTACCAGTTGGAACATCTTCTGGGTATATACCCAGGAGAGGTATTGCTGGATCTTCCAGCAGTACTATGTCCAATTTTCTGAGAAACCACAAGACTGACTTCCAGAGTGGTTGTACAAGCTTGCAATCCTACCAGCAATGGAGGATTATTCCTCTTTCTCCACGTCCTCGCCAGCATCTACTGTCACCTGAATTTTTGATCTTAGCCATTCTGACTGGTGTGAGGTGGAATCTCAAGGTTGTTTTGATTTGCATTTCCCTGATGATTAAGGATGTTGAACATTTTTTCAGGTGCTTCTCAGCCCTTTGGTATTCCTCACTTGAGAATTCTTTGTTTAGCTCTGTACCCCGTTTTTAATGGGATTATTTGAATTTCGGGAGTCTAACTTCTTGAGCTCTTTGTATATATTGGATATTAGTCCCATATCAGATTTAGGATTGGTAAAAATCCTTTCCCAATCAGTTGGTGGCCTTTTTGTCTTATTGACGGTGTCTTTTGCCTTACAGAAGCTATGCAATTTTGTGAGGTTCCATTTTCCAATTCTTGATCTTACAGCACAAGCCATTGCTGTTCTGTTTAGGAATTTTTCCCCTGTGCCCATATCTTCGAGGCTTTTCCCCACTTTCTCCTCTATAAATTTCAGTGTCTCTGCTTTTATATGGAGGTCTTTAATCCACTTACTTTTGAGCTTTGTACAAGGAGATAAGAATGGATCAATTCGCCGCTCGACTCGAGACTCGAGCCCCGGGCTACCTTGCCAGCAGAGTCTTGCCCAACACCCGCAAGGGTCCACACGGGACTCCCCACGGGACCCTAAGACCTCTGGTGAGTGGACCACAGTGCCTGCCCCAATCCAATCGCGCGGAACTTGAGACTGCGGTACATAGGGAAGCAGGCTACCCGGGCCTGATCTGGGGCACAAGTCCCTTCCGCTCGACTCGAGACTCGAGCCCCGGGCTACCTTGCCAGCAGAGTCTTGCCCAACACCCGCAAGGGTCCACACGGGACTCCCCACGGGACCCTAAGACCTCTGGTGAGTGGATCACAGTGCCTGCCCCAATCCAATCGCGCGGAACTTGAGACTGCGGTACATAGGGAAGCAGGCTACCCGGGCCTGATCTGGGGCACAAGTCCCTTCTGCTCGACTCGAGACTCGAGCCCCGGGCTACCTTGCCAGCAGAGTCTTGCCCAACACCCGCAAGGGTCCACACGGGACTCCCCACGGGACCCTAAGACCTCTGGTGAGTGGAACACAGCGCCTACCCCAATCCAATCGCGTGGAACTTGAGACTGCGGTACATAGGGAAGCAGGCTACCCGGGCTTGATCTGGGGCACAAACCCCTTCCACTCCACTCGAGCCCCGGCTACCTTGCCAGCTGAGTCGCCTGACACCCGCAAGGGCCCACACAGGATTCCACACGTGATCCTAAGACCTCTAGTGAGTGGAACACAACTTCTGCCAGGAGTCTGGTTCGAACACCAGATATCTGGGTACCTGCCTTGCAAGAAGAGAGCTTGCCTGCAGAGAATACTCTGCCCACTGAAACTAAGGAGAGTGCTACCCTCCAGGTCTGCTCATAGAGGCTAACAGAGTCACCTGAAGAACAAGCTCTTAACAGTGACAACTAAAACAGCTAGCTTCAGAGATTACCAGATGGCGAAAGGCAAACGTAAGAATCCTACTAACAGAAATCAAGACCACTCACCATCATCAGAACGCAGCACTCCCACCCCACCTAGTCCTGGGCACCCCAACACAACCGAAAATCTAGACCCAGATTTAAAAACATTTCTCATGATGATGATAGAGGACATCAAGAAGGACTTTCATAAGTCACTTAAAGATTTACAGGAGAGCACTGCTAAAGAGTTACAGGCTCTTAAAGAAAAGCAGGAAAACACAGCCAAACAGGTGATGGAAATGAACAAAACCATACTAGAACTAAAAGGGGAAGTAGACACAATAAAGAAAACCCAAAGCGAGGCAACGCTGGAGATAGAAACCCTAGGAAAGAGATCTGGAACCATAGATGCGAGCATCAGCAACAGAATACAAGAAATGGAAGAGAGAATCTCAGGTGCAGAAGATTCCATAGAGAACATCGACACAACAGTCAAAGAAAATACAAAATGCAAAAGGATCCTAACTCAAAACATCCAGGTAATCCAGGACACAATGAGAAGACCAAACCTACGGATAATAGGAATTGATGAGAATGAAGATTTTCAACTTAAAGGGCCAGCTAATATCTTCAACAAAATAATAGAAGAAAACTTCCCAAACATAAAAAAAGAGATGCCCATGATCATACAAGAAGCATACAGAACTCCAAATAGACTGGACCAGAAAAGAAATTCCTCCCGACACATAATAATCAGAACAACAAATGCACTAAATAAAGATAGAATATTAAAAGCAGTAAGGGAGAAAGGTCAAGTAACATATAAAGGAAGGCCTATCAGAATTACACCAGACTTTTCACCAGAGACTATGAAAGCCAGAAGAGCCTGGACAGATGTTATACAGACACTAAGAGAACACAAATGCCAGCCCAGGCTACTATACCCGGCCAAACTCTCAATTACCATAGATGGAGAAACCAAAGTATTCCACGACAAAACCAAATTCACACAATATCTTTCCACGAATCCAGCCCTTCAAAGGATAATAACAGAAAAGAAGCAATACAAGGACGGAAATCACGCCCTAGAACAACCAAGAAAGTAATCATTCAACAAACCAAAAAGAAGACAGCCACAAGAACAGAATGCCAACTCTAACAACAAAAATAAAAGGGAGCAACAATTACTTTTCCTTAATATCTCTTAATATCAATGGACTCAATTCCCCAATAAAAAGACATAGACTAACAGACTGGCTACACAAACAGGACCCAACATTCTGCTGCTTACAGGAAACCCATCTCAGGGAAAAAGACAGACACTACCTCAGAGTGAAAGGCTGGAAAACAATTTTCCAAGCAAATCGACTGAAGAAACAAGCTGGAGTAGCCATTTTAATATCGGATAAAATCGACTTCCAACCCAAAGTTATCAAAAAAGACAAGGAGGGACACTTCATACTCATCAAAGGTAAAATCCTCCAAGAGGAACTCTCAATTCTGAATATCTACGCACCAAATGCAAGGGCAGCCACATTCATTAGAGACACTTTAGTAAAGCTCAAAGCATACATTGCACCTCACACAATAATAGTGGGAGACTTCAACACACCACTTTCTTCAAAGGACAGATCGTGGAAACAGAAACTAAACAGGGACACAGTGAAACTAACAGAAGTTATGAAACAAATGGACCTGACAGATATCTACAGAACATTTTATCCTAAAACAAAAGGATATACCTTCTTCTCAGCACCTCACGGGACCTTCTCCAAAATTGACCATATAATTGGTCACAAAACAGGCCTCAATAGATACAAAAATATTGAAATTGTCCCATGTATCCTATCAGACCACCATGGCCTAAGACTGATCTTCAATAACAACATAAATAATGGAAAGCCAACATTCACGTGGAAACTGAATAACACTCTTCTCAATGATACCTTGGTCAAGGAAGGAATAAAGAAAGAAATTAAAGACTTTTTAGAGTTTAATGAAAATGAAGCCACAACGTACCCAAACCTATGGGACACAATGAAAGCATTTCTAAGAGGGAAACTCATAGCGCTGAGTGCCTCCAAGAAGAAACGAGAGACAGCACATACTAGCACCTTGACAACACATCTAAAAGCCCTAGAAAAAAAGGAAGCAAATTTACCCAAGAGGAGTAGACGGCAGGAAATAATCAAACTCAGGGGTGAAATCAACCAAGTGGAAACAAGAAGAAGTATTCAAAGAATTAACCAAACGAGGAGTTGGTTCTTTGAGAAAATCAACAAGATAGATAAACCCTTAGCTAGACTCACTAAAGGGCACAGGGACAAAATCCTAATTAACAAAATCAGAAATGAAAAGGGAGACATAACAACAGATCCTGAAGAAATCCAAAACACCATCAGATCCTTCTACAAAAGGCTATACTCAACAAAACTGGAAAACCTGGACGAAATGGACAAATTTCTGGACAGATACCAGGTACCAAAGTTGAATCAGGATCAAGTTGACCATCTAAACAGTCCCATATCACCTAAAGAAATAGAAGCAGTTATTAATAGTCTCCCAACCAAAAAAAGCCCAGGACCAGATGGGTTTAGTGCAGAGTTCTATCAGACCTTCAAAGAAGATCTAATTCCAATTCTGCACAAACTATTTCACAAAATAGAAGTAGAAGGTACTCTACCCAACTCATTTTATGAAGCCACTATTACTCTGATACCTAAACCACAGAAAGATCCAACAAAGATAGAGAACTTCAGACCAATTTCTCTTATGAATATCGATGCAAAAATCCTCAATAAAATTCTCGCTAACCGAATCCAAGAACACATTAAAGCAATCATCCATCCTGACCAAGTAGGTTTTATTCCAGGGATGCAGGGATGGTTTAATATACGAAAATCCATCAATGTAATCCATTATATAAACAAACTCAAAGACAAAAACCACATGATCATCTCGTTAGATGCAGAAAAAGCATTTGACAAGATCCAACACCCATTCATGATAAAAGTTTTGGAAAGATCAGGAATTCAAGGCCCATACCTAAACATGATAAAAGCAATCTACAGCAAACCAGTAGCCAACATCAAAGTAAATGGAGAGAAGCTGGAAGCAATCCCACTAAAATCAGGGACTAGACAAGGCTGCCCACTCTCTCCCTACCTTTTCAACATAGTACTTGAAGTATTAGCCAGAGCAATTCGACAACAAAAGGAGATCAAGGGGATACAAATTGGAAAAGAGGAAGTCAAAATATCACTTTTTGCAGATGATATGATAGTATATATAAGTGACCCTAAAAATTCTACCAGAGAACTCCTAAACCTGATAAACAGCTTCGGTGAAGTAGCTGGATATAAAATAAACTCAAACAAGTCAATGGCCTTTCTCTATACAAAGAATAAACAGGCTGAGAAAGAAATTAGGGAAACAACACCCTTCTCAATAGTCACAAATAATATAAAATATCTTGGCGTGACTCTAACTAAGGAGGTGAAAGATCTGTATGATAAAAACTTCAAATCTCTGAAGAAAGAAATTAAAGAAGATCTCAGAAGATGGAAAGATCTCCCATGCTCATGGATTGGCAGGATCAACATTGTAAAAATGGCTATCTTGCCAAAAGCAATCTACAGATTCAATGCAATCCCCATCAAAATTCCAACTCAATTCTTCAACGAATTGGAAGGAGCAATTTGCAAATTTGTCTGGAATAACAAAAAACCTAGGATAGCAAAAAGTCTTCTCAAGGATAAAAGAACTTCTGGCGGAATCACCATGCCAGACCTAAAGCTTTACTACAGAGCAACTGTGATAAAAACTGCATGGTACTGGTATAGAGACAGACAAGTAGACCAATGGAATAGAATTGAAGATCCAGAAATGAACCCACACACCTATGGTCACTTGATCTTCGACAAGGGAGCTAAAACCATCCAGTGGAAGAAAGACAGCATTTTCAACAATTGGTGCTGGCACAACTGGTTGTTATCGTGTAGAAGAATGCGAATCGATCCATACTTATCTCCTTGTACTAAGGTCAAATCTAAGTGGATCAAGGAACTTCACATAAAACCAGAGACACTGAAACTTATAGAGGAGAAAGTGGGGAAAAGCCTTGAAGATATGGGCACAGGGGAAAAATTCCTGAACAGAACAGCAATGGCTTGTGCTGTAAGATCGAAAATCGACAAATGGGACCTAATGAAACTCCAAAGTTTCTGCAAGGCAAAAGACACCGTCAATAAGACAAAAAGACCACCAACAGATTGGGAAAGGATCTTTACCTATCCTAAATCAGATAGGGGACTAATATCCAACATATATAAAGAACTCAAGAAGGTGGACTTCAGAAAATCAAATAACCCCATTAAAAAATGGGGCTCAGAACTGAACAAAGAATTCTCACCTGAGGAATACCGAATGGCAGAGAAGCACTTGAAAAAATGTTCAACATCCTTAATCATCAGGGAAATGCAAATCAAAACAACCCTGAGATTCCACCTCACACCAGTCAGAATGGCTAAGATCAAAAATTCAGGTGACAGCAGATGCTGGCGAGGATGTGGAGAAAGAGGAACACTCCTCCATTGTTGGTGGGAGTGCAGGCTTGTACAACCACTCTGGAAATCAGTCTGGCGGTTCCTCAGAAAACTGGACATAGTACTACCGGAGGATCCAGCAATACCTCTCCTGGGCATATATCCAGAAGATGCCCCAACAGGTAAGAAGGACACATGCTCCACTATGTTCATAGCAGCCTTATTTATAATAGCCAGAAGCTGGAAAGAACCTAGATGCCCCTCAACAGAGGAATGGATACAGAAAATGTGGTACATCTACACAATGGAGTACTACTCAGCTATTAAAAAGAATGAATTTATGAAATTCCTAGCCAAATGGATGGACCTAGAGGGCATCATCCTGAGTGAGGTAACACATTCACAAAGAAACTCACACAATATGTATTCACTGATAAGTGGATATTAGCCCCAAACCTAGGATACCCAAGATATAAGATATAATTTGCTAAACACATGAAACTCAAGGAGAATGAAGACTGAAGTGTGGACACTATGCCCCTCCTTAGATTTGGGAACAAAACACCCATGGAAGGAGTTACAGAGACGGAGTTTGGAGCTGAGATGAAAGGATGGACCATGTAGAGACTGCCATAGCCAGGGATCCACCCCATAATCAGCATCCAAACGCCGACACCATTGCATACACTAGCAAGATTTTATTGAAAGGACGCAGATGTAGCTGTCTCTTGTGAGACTATGCCGGGGCCCAGCAAACACAGAAGTGGATGCTCACAGTCAGCTAATGGATGGATCATAGGGCTCCCAATGGAGGAGCTAGAGAAAGTAGCCAAGGAGCTAAAGGGATCTGCAACCCTATAGGTGGAACAACATTATGAGCTAACCAGTACCCCGGAGCTCTTGACTCTAGCTGCATATATATCAAAAGATGGCCTAGTCGGCCATCACTGGAAAGAGAGGCCCATTGGACTTGCAAACTTTATATGCCCCAGTACAGGGGAATACCAGGGCCAAAAAGGGGGAGTGGGTGGGCAGGGGAGTGGGGGTGGGTGGATATGGGGGACTTTTGGTATAGCATTGGAAATGTAAATGAGTTAAATACCTAATAAAAAATGGAAAAAAAAAAAAAAAAAGAATGGATCAATTCCCATTCTTCTACATGGTAACCGCCAATTGTGCCAGCACCATTTGTTGAAAATGCTGCCTTTTTTCCACTGGATGGTTTTAGCTCCTTTGTCAAAGATCCAGTGACCACAGCTGTGTGGATTCATTGCTGGGCCTTCAATTCTATTCCATTGATCTACCTATCTGTCATTGTACCAGTACCAGGCAGTTTTCATCACAATTGCTCTGTAGTACAGCTTAAGGTCAGGTATGGTGATTCCACCAGAGGTTGTTTTATTGTTGAGAATAGATTTTACTATCCTATGTTTTTTATTATTCCAGATGAATTTGCAAATTGCCCTTTCTAACTAAGTGAAGAATTATGTTGGAATTTTTATGGGGATTGCATTGAATCTATAGATTGCTTTTGGCAGAATAGCCATTTTGACTATATTAATCCTGCCAATTAATCCTGCATGGAAGATCTTTCCATCCTCTCAGATCTTCTTCAATTTATTTCTTCAGAGACTTGAAGTTCTTATCATACAGATATTTCACTTCCTTAGTTAGAGTCACACCAAGGTATTTTATATTATTTGTGCCTATTGTGATGGGTGTTGTTGCCCTAATTTCTTTCTCAGCCCTTTTATCCTTTGTGTAGAGAAAGGCCATTGATTTGTTTGAGTTAATTTTATATCCAGCTACTGCACTGAAGGTGTTTATCAGGTTTAGGAGTTCTCTGGTGGAATTTATAAGATCACTTATATATACACTATCATATCATCTGCAAATAGTGATTATTTTGACTTCTTCCTTTCCAAATTGTATCCCCTTGATCTCCTTTTGTTGTCTAATTGCTCTGGCTAGGACTTCAAGTACTATATTGAATAAGTACGGAGAAAGTGGGCAGCCTTGTCTAGTCCCTGATTTTAGTGGGATTGCTTTGAGTTTCTCCCCATTTAGTTTGAGGTTGGCTACTGGTTTGCTGTATATTGCTTTTATTATGTTTAGGTATGGGCCTCAAATTCCTGATCTTTCTAAGACTTTTATCATGAAGGGGTGTTGGATTTTGCCAAATGCTTTCTCAGCATCTAACAAGATGATCATGTGGTTTTTGTCTTTGAGTTTGCTTATATAGTGGATTATGTTGATGGATTTCCGTATATTAAGCCATCCCTGCATCCCTGGGATGAAGCCTACTTGATCATGATGGATGATCATTGTGATATGTTCTTAGATTCGGTTTGCAAGGATTTTATTGAGTATTTTTGCATGGATATTCATAAGGGAAGTTGGTCTGAAGCTCTCTTTCTTTGTTGGATCTTTGTGTGGTTTAGGTATAAGAGTAATTGTGGCTTCATAGAATGAATTTGGTAGAGTACCTTCTGTTTCTATTTTGTGGAATAGTTTGAGGAGAGTTGGAATTAGATCTTCTTTGAAGGTCTGATAGAACTCTGCACTAAACCCATCTGGTCCTGGTTTTTTTTTTTTTTTTTTTTGGTTGGGAGCCTATTAATGACTGCTTCTATTTCTTTAGGAGAAATGGGACTGTTTAGATCGTTAATCTAATCCTGATTTAACTTTGGTACCTGGTATCTGCCTAGGAAGATGTCCATTTCATCCAGGTTTTCTAGTTTTGTTGAGTATAGACTTTTGTGGTAGGATCTGATGATGTTTTGGATTTCCTCAGGATCTGTTGTTGTCTCCTTTTTCATTTTTGATTTTGTTAAGTAGGATACTGTCCCTCTAGTTAGACTGGATACAAGTGCCCTCTAGTTAGACTGGCTAAGGGTTTATCTATCTTGTTGATTTTCTTAAAGAACCAGCTTCTGGTTTGGTTGATTCTTTGAATAGTTCTTTTTGTTTCCACTTGGTTGATTTCAGCCCTGAGTTTGATTATTTCCTGCCATCTACTCCTCTTGGGTGAATTTGCTTCCTTTAGTTCTAGAGCTTCTAGGTGTGCTGCAGGCTGCTAGTGTATGCTCTCTCTAGTTTCTTTTTGGAGGCACTTGGGGCTATGAGTTTTCCTCTTAGGACTGCCTTCATTGTGTCCCGTAAGTTTGGGTATGTTGTGGCTTCATTTTCATTAAACTCTAAAAAGTTTTTAATTTCTTTCTTTATTTCATCTATGACCAAGGAATCATTGAGTAGAGTCTTGTTCAGTTTCCACGTGAATGTTGGCTTTCTATTATTTATGCTGTTATTGAAGATCAGCCTTAGTCCGTGGTGATCAGGTAGGATGCATGAGATAATTTCAATATTTTTGTATCTATGGAGGCCTGTTTTGTGACCAATTATATGGTCAATTTTGGAGAAGGTACCATGAGGTGCTGAGAAGAAGGTATATCCTTTTTTTTAGGATAAGATGTTCTGTAGATATCTATTAGATCCATTTGTTTTATAACTTCTGTTAGTGTCCATGTGTCTCTGTTTAGTTTCTGTTTCCAGGATCTGTCCATTGGTGAGAGTGAGGTGTTGAAGTCTCCCACTATTATTGTGTGAGGTGCAATGTGTGCTTTGAGCTTTACTAAAGTTTCTTTAATGAATGTGGCTGCCCTTATATTTGGAGCATAGATATTAAGAATTGAGAATTTACCTTAGTAGATTTTATATTTGATGAGTATGAAGTGCCCCTCCTTGTCTTTTTTGATAACTTTGGGTTGGAAGTCGATTTTATTCGATATTAGAATGGCTACTCCAGCTTGTTTCTTCAGACCATTTGCTTGGAAAATTGTTTTCCAGCCTTTCACTCTGAGGTAGTGTCTGTCTTTTTCCCTGAGGTGGGTTTCCTGTAAGCAGCAAAATGTTGGGTCCTGTTTGTGTAGCCAGTCTATTAGTCTATGTCTTTTCATTGGGCAATTGAGTCCACTGGTGTTAAGAGAAATCAAAGAAAAGTAATTGTTGCTTCCTGTTAATTTTGTTGTTAAAGTTTGGATTCTGTTCTTGCTGCAGTCTTCTTTTAGGTTTGTTGAAAGATTATTTTCTTGCTTTTTCTAGGGTGTAGTTTCTGTCCTTGTGTTGGTGTTTTCCCTTTATTATCCTTTGAAGGGCTCGATTTGTGGAAAGATATTGTGTGAATTTGGCTTTATCATGGAATACTTTGGTTTCTCCATCTATGGTAATTGAGAGTTTGGCTGGGTATAGTAGCCTGGCCTGGGTTCTCTTAGGGTCTGCATAACATCTGTCCAGGATCTTCTGGCTTTCATAGTCTCTGGTGAGAAGTCTGGTGTAATTCTAATAGGCCTGCCTTTATATGTTACTTGACCTTTTTCCCTTACTGCTTTCAATATTCTGTCTTTATTTAGTGCATTTGTTGTTCTGATTATTATGTGTCAGAAGGAATTTCTTTTCTAGTCCAGTCTATTTGGAGTTCTATAGACCAAACCTTAATGATCATCTACTCTTGTAAGAGAGATGGAGTTCTCCAGCACAATGTAAAAATGAATTGATGCATAGGAATAACATAGGGGACTATCACATGCTATGGAGGTGTCAGAATTCAGAGAACTTCCTCAATTGGCAGTGAGGGTGGAGGTGGGGGTGAAGTGGGATGTAGTATGGTGAGGATCCAGCTTTAGACAAAGATTGCTTGAGAACAACTCTTAAAAGATGGATTTGCTTCTGAGCTATAAAAATGGAAGCCAGGGGAGAAGGAGAGAAAATGGATAGAAGGTAACATTTGTTTCCAGACCTAGAAGAATCAGCTAGAACCACCTGGAGAAACAGGAGACTAACCCTGCTTTCTGCTTATCCTCCACTTGAGAGTTGTGGCTGTTCTGGGCTCCAGCCCACGCCAGCACACATTCCTGCCCTTTGCTTTGTAGAGGCAGGAAGCTGTTGAAACCTAATGCCTCCACCTGTGTCTTGTCCAGCTCACTTTCACTCCCAGACCTTTTCCCTTCCATGGTAGATAATCTATTCTCTGGAAGTGACTCACCATGAAGTACAAATTACAAATATTGACACAGCAGGTTACCTCTGAGTAGACTGTGAACTTTGACAGCTATGCAGCCTCTATGGAAATCAGTGATGCTGGAGGGCAGTCTGCAGGGA
Organism: Mus musculus; assembly: GCF_000001635.26. Classification (NCBI taxonomy): domain Eukaryota; kingdom Metazoa; phylum Chordata; class Mammalia; order Rodentia; family Muridae; genus Mus; species Mus musculus. Next base: position 43,177,279 of record NC_000083.6, on the reverse strand, counting down.
TTCTCAGAAGAGGGGTTGAATGCTGTTAAGAAGGCATAGCTCCTCTAGAAATTTTGGTCTACTCTCCTTCTCTTGCGGTTGTGCTGTTCATGTCACCTAGTACATGCTTTTGTTTTAATCAAAAGAGGATCTTATTCCAGGCTGATCTCAGTCTCATCCTTCTCCTGCTTCAGACACTGGAATCCCAAGATCACTATACCTATATTTCAATTATATGTGCACATGTCTCGCTTGCATATATTTATATGTACCACGTGGGTACCAGAGTGTCAGACCTCCCAGGACTGGAGCTGTAGATGGTTATAAGCTGCCATGTGGGAGCTGGGAGTCAAACCTGGGTCCTCTGGAAGAGCAGACAGTGCTCTTAACCACTGAGCCATTTCTCCAGCCTTGAATTTAAGCTTTTGAAGGGCATTGTTGTTCATCTGGTTTATCTGTACATCAAGTGCTTAGAACCAGGGCCTTGGCCACAGTAAACACTCAAAAGAATGCTGTTAGTCAACTATTGAATGGATCGTGTCTGCTTATGGTAGCACAGAGCTGACAAACCAAAGGAAAGAGTAGGAAACAAGAAAGCCAGAAACAAAACAAAACAGCACAATTTTATTTTACATGATACTTGCCTTTGTTACTGGGATAGTTTAAATAAAAAGAATTTTAATAAAAACAATTTTTAAATGTCAGTTTTGTTGACATAGAGCTGCAAATTCATCTCCTAGTTTTTAAAGCTATCCTGTATCTGTACATGAATATATGTGTTAAACAACATCAAAAAAGCACAAACTTAAAAAAAAAGGATTTAATATTTTATAAGTGTTTTTGAAAGGTAAAAAATCACTGCCAAGTGCAGAGAATGAGCATTTGTGGAATTCTCAGTCACAAAGGGGATGGTATAAAGCATCCCTCCCCCAACACTGCCTCATGAGCTCACAGTGGCAGCCCAAGACCAAGTCAGGATTCCTGCTTAGAGAGGCATGGGGCTCCCAAGTCTCCAGCCCTAGCTAAGGATCTGTTAACAGTCAAGGGACTTCCAGATCAGGGAGAGGCCACTTTGCTTAAGAGTGGTCCCTGGCAAGGCATCCAGACTCCAATGAATGGGTGTACATCAATATGTATATATATATATATATATATATATATATATATATATATATATATATACATACATGTATACATGTATATTATGTAACAGATAATATATGTAACATATAATATAATATAATATATAATGTGCTGATATATCAGAATTAAATATATATATGTATATATCTATTAATTAAATAGTACACAAAATTGGTAAGGGATGGAAATATGGCAGCAGGGGAGCTGAAAGGGGTTGGGAAGAGGAGTAGGGGTGAATATGGTCAAAATACACTGTACACATATATGGAATTTGTGAAGAATTAATAGAAAATATATTTTAAACATTTATAGCCAGGCAGCAGTGGTGGAAGCCTTTAACCCCAGCACTCAGGAGGCAGATGCAGATCGATCTTTGAGTTTGAGGCCAGCCTGGTCTATAGATCTAGGTCAGCCAGGGCTACAGAGAGAAACCCTGTCTTAATAACAACAACAACAACAAATTCATGGCCATCTTGCTAGGCAATAACATATTTATTTCCTTTTATTCTTTTACATGGCTATCTAATGATCTAGCACCTAGAAATACCAGGAAACTCTCTTCTGCAATTCCCTCTTGCTGGACATCAAGTTGTTTCCAACTTTTCACTGTGACTTTTAAAAGCACAACAAACGATCTGTGTGTTGCTAAATCTACGTGCTCATTATTTCCTCCTACAAAGGAAAATATTATCACCATTATTCTGCAATCACTGGTAACATTTACTGAATGTGCCCTGAGCCTGGCACTTTACAAATCACCATTTAATCCTCCCCTGGACTCTATTGTTTTCAAACAAGGAAAAGAACTTTAGAGCCACTGAGTGATATGCTGGAAAGTACTGTGGTTCATGTCTTTAGTTAAAGTTTTTGATTCGGACTGCCAAACTGTCTTCTGGTTTTAGTATGCTTTCAGGAATAACTTCAAATCTGTTCCTTCAGGTAAACCTTCCACTACAGAGAGATTACAGCACCTCCTTTAGAGATTGAGTCCCACACTTTATCAACCTGTTCAAGTTTATTTATCCCAGACCTTTGTGATAGTGTCTTTACCCCCATAGCCTTGTGATAGTTTAATTGCCTTATACTGCCAGGCAGTGCTAGATGTATTGACTCAGTTTATGATTGAACTGTGTTTGAGACAATAGAGGCCAGGGCTCAGAGTCCTGAAACAAAAGTTTGGATACCAATTTCATCTCTTTTCCTGGTATTGGATCTTGGTGCAGATCAATAGTCTTACCCGAGTCTTAACTAACTCACTTTATAAATGGCAAGGAAAACATTGAGTTCACTTGTCTCCCAGATGGCGAGGTGAGATGAAAAATTAAAATGGCTTTTCCAGAAATGACGGTAGGAATGCGAGGTACTGTCAGCATCACGACCATCCTTAAAAGCACTCTTCTTAGATAAACCTTGCTTTAGGGGGAAGAACCAACCTACCTCTTAAAAATTATTTCATGCATATGGCAAACATTTTATCTGAATCCCTGGAAAACAAAGAGCATCAACTTTTATTTCTTTTACTCATATCTGCTGATCAAAAGGGTGGAAGGCCTTGTTTTCTTAGACCAAAAACTGAGAGACAGAGCAGGCTGACCCTGAGAGACGTGGGTGACTCGGTACCTAAGTCGAATCAGGTCTCTTGGTGAGTATGAAACCAGTGAGCACAACAGTCAGATCAAAGAGTAGAGAAACATCTGCTCCCCAAACAAGGGAAGGGGCATATACAAATTCATAAAGGAAGTACGTAGAGGGGTAGGGATATTTGTGAGCATCCTGAGTTAAAGGTGACAGAGAAAATGTCCAATGAGGAAAGCTAATGGACATAATTACCTATGGGCATACTAAGTTCACACTCCAGAGTTTTAATATTTGTGTGTGTGTGTGTGTGTGTGTGTGTGTGTGTGTGTGTGTGTGCGTGTGCTTGTCTGTATGTGCACAATGTGCATGAAGACCTGGAAGGTCAGAAGAAAGTGACAGATCCCCTGGAACTGGAGTTATCAGCAATTGTAATCCGACCTATGTGGGTGCTAGGAACTGAACCTAGGTCTTCTCCAAGAGCAATATCTAACCTCTGAGGCCTTCAATCTAAATTCTAATAAGCCCAGTTTGCTCCAGGTTAATGAGGTCAGGTGGATTCAGTGGTCTTGGCTGCTTTCTCCTAAGATTCTCCAAAAGATCTGCAGCTGAAACAAAGAGAAACACTAACTTTGAATGTTCATTAACCATCTTTTAATGGGACTGAAGCCTTCCCCTCCAGTAAGCCGTCGGTCTCTGTCCCTAAAGGAGCCTGCCTAACTTAATGCAAAGATCTGGAGAATAAACTTGGAAGAGAAGAGTTGGGGAACACTATCCTGCAAGAGCTCATCCCCAAATAGCAAAAACATCAGCATTTTCAATACACAAAAGATGTTAGAAAGAAAAAGCAAGGAAGGGAGAAAGGGAGGAAGGGAGGAAGGGAGGAAGGGAGGAAGGGAGGAAGGGAGGAAGGGAGGAAGGAAGGAAGGAAGGAAGGAAGGAAGGAAGGAAGGAAGGAAGGAAGGAAGGAAGGAGAAGCCAGAAAACAATGAACCGTGGGTGGTATTAAGAGACATTGGCTTGAAATGCTTCCTAAGAAGGAGGCATGAGCTGACACTCAGAACAAACTGGATGGCCCCTAGTCACACATTTTAGTGCCTTTATCGAGTAGAGGGCATGTTGTAGAGTGGAGCAGGGGAGCAGAGTCAGGCTTGGGAGGTGAATGGGTTGGGGTCCTAGTTAAGTGTCTATGCCACATAGACATCAGGACCTGGATTCACATCCCTGCATCCCATACAAAGCCAGCCATGGCAGGTCTGTGATGCCAGTCTCCTACAATGATAGGTGGTGTATTCAAGAGAGAGAAAGAGAAAGGTGAAAGGCAATGAACAATACCCAAGGCTGTCCTCTGATCTCTTTATACGTGGAGTAAAACATGAGCACTTGAATTTATATGCATAAGTGTACACTCACACACATAAATGCACATACCATATATACACCATCCACACACAGACAAAGATAATAAACAGAGATGAAATGAAAAGAAGGCATTCAGGCATGTAATTGGAGCGGTGGAAACTTCAGTTCTACAGTTCTCGGCAGTTCTCTCTCACACACATCACTTTCTTCTCTGGCTGGGAACATTCCTCACCCTCCTTCCATGACCCTGAACTTTGGAACACTGAAGTTTTTCCCTGAAGGAACCAAAGAACAACTTATAATGCTGCCAACCGCCAACCACCAACCTGCTCTTCAAGCCGATGTGGCTTCATAAACATTTCACCCCTCTATACAACCCTCTGGGAGGCAAAAGCTCTGTAGGAGAGGCCATGGATATTACCCCCAGGGCTGGGGTCTTGAGAAAATCTATGCAGAGAGGTTTAATTTGTAAATTTAATTTCTCCTGGCTAATTAGTCATTCCCGAATGAAGCCAAAGAGAAAGAGAGAGGAGAGAGAGAGAGGACGAGGCTTAATCTAGTGCAGGCTTTGAAACAAAGCAGAAGATTAAAGCTAATTTCTCAGGAAGAATTCTGAGAGTAGCACAAAGAAAAATTGGATAACTGATATTAAACCATGACATGTCTGAGAGGGGAAAAAAAAACACTTAAATTCTTTCTAAATGAAACTATTCTCTCCCATAATTTCTTAAAGATGTATCCTCCCCAAAGGGTCAGTATGAAACTTGTGGTTTTCTTTTTCATCTTCTATAAGTCAAAGAGCAAAATATCATTTCACTGACAAATCTGTTAGCATTTTTGTATAGGCTCTGCCCCAGTTACCTGGCAACAGCCAGGTGTGCCTGACTCACTATAAAAGGGGCTGCTATGGGTGGGTAGGGGAGCAGGGCGAGGGGAGGGTATAGGAAGCATTTGAAATGTAAAAAAAGAAAATATCTAATAAAATTTTTAAAATGAAAAAAGGGGGACTGCTTAGCCCCTCTGTTCTCTCTTGCTTTCTTGCTCCGACTCTGTCCTCTCCCTCCTGCTCCCCCATTCCCCATTCCCCTCCCCCTCTCTCTCCACATGCTCATGACCAGCCTCTACTACTCTTCTCTCTCTCTCTCCCTCCCTCTCTCTCTCTCTCTCTCTCTCCCTTCCTCCCTCCCTCCCCCCCCTCTCTCTCTCTTTCTCTCTCTCCCTCTCTCTTTCTCTGTCTCTACTACTCTCTCAACTCCCCTCCCCATGCCATGAATAAACTCTATTCTATACTATACCATTCTTTGGCTGGTCGCTCAGGGGGAAGAGGTGCCTCAGCACAGGCCTTTGGAGGCACCCCTTCCCTCCACACCTTATTGCACCTCTACCAAACGTATTAATCCTCTCTATATTTTTATAAAACACAGCAAAATTATTCCAACAGCATTTCAGGTCTTTAAAAAGGAGAAGATGGCATGCTTCGATAAATGGTTTGAGATCTTCAAGCGCAAGTTGCTCTGTCTAACTAACAAAACTGTTGGTGGAGAAGGGGCTGATCGCAGAAGAGGCCATGAAAACCAGCACTGATTCTCCCAGCTCTGGTGAAACCCAGACAAGCTGTTTGCACGGCATCTTCCATTCTGTACAAGGGAAACTGGGGTTGGGTCCTGTAGCCCATAGCACCAGACTGAAAGATTTAGTTTAAAACATTGAGACATGAGGTTGGGCAATGACATCTCTGAGTAAATTCAATTCCTGGAACTAAATAGACAGGAAAAAAAAAATTTACAGCTGATAGGAAGCTATGTGCCTCTCAAGTGGTGTTTTGGAAAGAAATTTATTGGAAATGATGGGAGCCTCATTACAGTTAATTAAGTGGATCGTCTCGATTACAGAAGCTGACCTGGGTTTGATGGAGTCACAACAAGAGAAACTGGTGTGGGAAAACACCCGGAGCATCTGCAGCCAGGCAGTCGTCATCACAGGCATGTAGAGGAAAGGCAGAGCCGGTTTGAGGCTGCGCGACTCAGAATATTCTGGAAAGAAGAAACCAGAGCTACCAGATTGGGCTCAAAATAGTGACTCCTGATAGGGACTGGGACAAAAAATAATCTCTGTAACTCAGGATAAGACAAGTAGCACAGAGCCTGCTTCACACTGAGACCCTCGCACATATAGAGCCCCACTCCACAGCAAGAGACAGCAGTGAAATGTACAGGCAGGAAGAAGAAAGTTCTGTGAGGTATGGGAAGGCCACAAACCGGGAAAGCAGGTAGTGAGTATGGCTATATTGTTCGTGGCAGTCCTACTGTGTGTAAACAGTGGTACTTGTCAGCCTCCTCCATAAGAAGGGTGCACAGAATAAACTACTTGTCTGTGGTGGTGGTTTGAACGAATATGTCCTCCACAGACTCTGATGTTTGGTTCCCAATTGGTGGCACTGTTTGGGGAGGTATAGGAAGTGTGACCTGTGGGATGGCCTTTGAGGTTTAATGCCTTACACCACTCCGCATGCTTTCTGTTTCCTGCTTGAAGACAGGGATGTGAGCCTGTTCTGTTCTGGTTACCTGCAACCTCCATTGCAAGCTATGGACTCTAATCCTCGGCCACCATAACCCCACATAAACTTTTTTCTTCGATTAGTTTCCTTGATCATAGTGTTTTATCACAATAACAGAAAATTAACAAATATCTTTCATTTCTGCCTATCCTGTAACCCCTCCCCCTCCATGCATTTGTATAAAAGAGGAATGCATACCCTTGTGGAAAACCCAAGTGGTGATTCTGGGAATGCTGGGTTACATCAGACATTCATTACAAATTCAAGCCTTGCACATTTCATACTTAGTAGAAGTCTCCCTTTGCAGGAATTGTGAAGAATTTAAATTCTGTTATTCCCCTTTCAATGATGTAGAGAGAAGATTGGGAAATACACATGAAGAGTTTCATTCATGCATGGATTTAATAAGAGTTCATTAAATATCTACTCTGCAAGATCTATGCTTGCAGCAGAGACTTCCAAGGGGGCTCAAAACCTTTCCCTATAGTCACTGACTTAGGATGCTAAATATGAATTGAACTGCATGAAAGAGAGAGCAAGACATGAACCCCTAGTAAGTCAAGTCTACACATCATTAGAGACCAGACAAGAGAGAAAATTTTTCAAGGAGGTTCACAGCTGCCCTGAGAGCACTGAATGTCGAAGATAATCCAAAGCAAGAATGTGGGAGTGGGGCTAAGGAAGAACTCCAAAAGTGACTTGTAGGGCTTGTGGACCACAAGACTAGAAGACAAAAAGATATATGCAAAAGGGTTTCATGGGAGCGGGGGTGCCAGAGAGATGACTCAACAGTTAAGAGCACTGGCTGCTCTTCCAGAGGTTCTGAGTTCAATTCCCAGCAACCACATGGTGGCTCACAGCCATCTGTAATGGGATCTGATGTCCTCTTCTGGTGTGTCTGAAGATAACTACAGTGTACACATATAAGATAAATGAATACATGTTTTAAAAAGGGGTTTCACAGATGAGAAACAGTTCAGCTGTAACAAAACCAGAGCAAGGCAGGTGTCAACTGCTGGTTGCCATGGAAGCCTTGTTGCAGTCAACTACTGGTTGCCATGGAAGCCTTGTTACAGTCAACTGCTGGTTGCCATGGAAGTCTCATTGCAGTCAACTGCTGGTTGCCATGTGAAGCCTCGTTACAATGATTTGGGATGTGGCATGTAAAATTGGGTGGCAGGGGATGTCCTTATGCCACAGGATAAGAACCATAGCAGAAAGTTGTATGCATAGTAAGACCTTCAGAGAAGTTGAGTCTCTTCCTCTGACTAAATCCTGCCATCCCGTAACATCTATACCTACACTAGGAAGCAAAAGGACATCTCCCCAGAACTCTTTATTTCGCTTGATCTGGAAGTCTAAACTATAAACTCTCTTGGGTAGACAGAATAGCGCCACACAATGTTATCTGAGGGCTGGGGATCGACCTCAGTTGGTAGAGAACTTGCCTAGCATCACAAAGTCCTGGGTTCTGTCCCCAGCACCATGTAAACCAGCCATGATGGTGCATATTTATAGCTGTAGCTCTCAGGAAGTAGAGAAGTGGGATTCAAAGTTTGAGGTCAACTTGGCTTACATAAAACCCTGTCTCAAAAAGTAACGTAAAAGGAAGTCTTCTAAATATCTTCTATGATATTCCTTTTAGAAAACCACTATTGGGAGGATCAGACAACATATTTTATATACACTCTGGTTGGAGGACTTTTTCCCTCTTAAAGTTAGCATACTGCAGGTAGGGAATGTAGGTAGCAAATTGGGAATTAGATTTTGTTAACTACAGTTATCTCTTTTTCCTTCTACTTAGTCTAAAAGCTGTTATCAGCTTTAATAATGTGTGTGTGTGTGTGTGTGTGTGTGTGTGTGTGTGTGTGTGTGTGTGTGTGTGTGTGTGGTGTCTGCTTGAACATACCTGTGTGTAGTTGGTTCCCACCCCACTTTGAGGCAGAGTCTCCCTAGTTTCTGTTCTTGTAGCACACATCCCATAGCTGTCCCTTAAGCTTCAGGCCATTCTCCCATCTTCTCCTTTCATCTCTTCCCAGGAATGCCCAAGTTACAAATTCCTGTCACTGCATCTGGCTTTCCACACTCGGCTTTTTCTGTGGACTCCAGGGATCCAACTCTGGCATTCAGGAGGCTGTACCAAGTGCTTTTCCTGATAAGCTATCTCCCTGGCCCAGTTTTGGTGCTTTGTTACAACCACACCTTATCAAATAACTCCACACCTTACAACAATTCCCTTTGTTCTCAATCACTACTACTCAAAATGGTGATGCATTTGAGAGACATTCCTGTCCACACAGTAGGCTTCTCTACCAACTTCACACCTTCAGAAAAGGATCCTAAAGACCAGATGAAAGAAAGGGATGAGATGATAGGAGAAAATCCCACAGTAAGCGAAGCTTTGGGACCTATATCATTTTAAATGGACTAAGCAGTGTCCTTAGCTTTTGTATCTTGTAAATGTTTGTGGTAGAACCAGTTTCTATGGGCTAAAATGGCTCAACGGGAAAAAGCTCTTGACACCAAACCTAATGGCTTGACTCGAATTCCCAGAACCCCACATGGTTCAAGAACAGAACTAACTCCTGCAGGTTGTCCTCTGATTTCCACATATGTGACATGGCATATGTATGTCCACATATGCACACAGACACACAGACAGACATACCCTCCCACACACACACACCCCCCCCCACACACACACACACACACTGAGTTACTGAGTTGCTCGGGGATGAACATCAATGCTATCAGGGCTTTTTTTTTTTTCAACAAATTGAAACTTAAGAATAATTGGCTGCTCTTGGCAACTTGTGACCTGGGAAGTTGGAGCTACTCAGTAACAATAGAAACGAATCAATGTCCTCTGTAAGTATGTAAAGGAATCGTGTCGAGTGCTGATTCAGTGTCTCCATGGCTAGAGTGAACAACTACCCATCCATTAACAAATGTGGTTTTCTCTTATTTACTGCCTATTCCTTTGTCTCCAAAAGGAACTGGTTTACTCACGGACTGGTGGTTTTAAGATCTTTGCATATGTATTTCACATTGTGATTTTGCCATTTTAGATTTTTTTCCTTAACAATAGGAAAGTATAGGAATGAGTAATCACTAACTCTATGCTTAAAATAATAATAATAATAATAATAATAATAATAATAATAATAACAATAATAATAAATGATAAGCCAGACTTTGTCTAATGCATTTAAGTGGACAAATCCACTAACAAGGATGCCATCTCCATTGCTGAAGTCTCACTGTCCTTCACTAAGTAATGACCATCTCAGGCACAACTCTTTCAGTGGGACAAGGTAGCAGTGTGCCTGAAACCCCAGCACTTGGGAAACTGAGTCCGGAGTAGCATGAGTCGGAGGACAGCCTGGATTACATAATGAAACTACATAGGGTTTCAACAAGAGGAACAAAATGCAGTGCTTAATATCCTATCCTGTCTGTGTGTCTGTGTGCCTGTGTGTCTATGTGTCTATGTGTCTGTGTGACTGTGTGCCTGTCCCTTGTTTGGGAAACTTGATACATACATGAAATTTCTTGCTATTTTCATATTTTGCAATTTTCCCTCACTTTTCTTCCTTATAGCATGTATCTTTTAAGTCATACTTTTGCGCTATCTGCAGCTGTGCTTGGCACTCGTCTATCAGAGCCACCCCAGCCTGGGGAACCTTGACTTCTAGGTTCTTTTTAACCCTAAGCCAATCCCGACTCCGTTTGAAATACAGAATTCATTATTCCTTGGTAAAGCCGTCTATTAACGTCGGACTCTTATATCACACTAGTGGCTTAGCTCCACTAAACGAGGTGTCCTACATGGCTTCTAAATGCTACATCCTACGCATCTTACATGGCCTCCAGCTCCTGTGATAAACACCACGACTAAAAGCGACTTGAAAAGGAAAGGGTGTTTGGGTTTTTGTTTCTTTACCTTACACCAAATAATTTTTCAATTTTTAAAAGATTTATTTATTTATTTTATGTATATGATTACACACTGTAGCTGTACAGATAGTTAGTTGTAAGCCTTCATCTGGTGTTGAGAATTGAATTTAGGACCTCTGCTCGCTCCGGCCCAAAGACTTATTTATTAGTATAAATAAGTATGCTGCTGCTGTCTTCAGACACACCAGAAGAGCGTGTCCAATCTCATTACATATGATTGTGAGCCGCCATGTGGTTGCTGGGATTTGAACTCAGGACCTTTGGAAGAGCAGTCAGTGTTCTCACCCACTGAGCCATCTCGCCAGCCCAGCCAATAATTTTTCATGAAGAGAATTCAAGCTAGAAACTCAAAGCAGGAAGTGGAGCAGAGGCCATGAAGGAGTGCTGCTTCCTGGCTTCCTCTCCAGGCTCATGTTCAGGTTCCTTAACCCTGCGACCCAGGACCACACACTCAGTGTGGTACCACCTACAGAGGGCTGGACCTACCACATCAATTATTAAACCAAGAAAATGCCTTCACAGACTTGCCTTGTGACAGTTCAATCCGGACAGAGGCAGGTTCTCAACAGACATTGTTCCCTGCTTCCAGATAATACTAGCTAGCTTCTGTCAAGGCAAGAAAAATAAATAGATAACTAGCATATGTTGCTGGGTCATTTTCTGAAGCAATGCATTCTTTCCCCCTTCGTCCTATTTTAGAGGGGTACACAGTCAGTCATAATGTGTGTGGGGTAAGGTGCCGTTGTTGATTGTCAAAAGGGGACTTCACTTGGTATATTTTAATGCTTTGCTGAACTGTTATTATTTTAATAATTTAGGATTTGTTACTCCTTCAATGAGATCGGATGTTGGTTTTCTTTTTTTTCAATGCTATCTTTATAAGATTTTGGTACAATGTTACATTGGCTTTCTAAAAATAGGCAGAAAATTTTCCTATCTTTCCCAGGCCTCTGAAACAATTTGCAAGGCATCAGATGGAATTGTTAGTGCTTGTAATGGGAGCCTGATTCCAGGGAATATCTCTCTCTCTCTCTCTCTCTCTCTCTCTCTCTCTCTCTCTCTCTGTGTGTGTGTGTGTGTGTCTCTCTCTCTGTCTCTCTCTCTCTGTGTCTCTCTGTCTCTCTCTCTCTGTGTCTCTCTCTGTCTCTCTCTGTGTCTCTGTCTCTGTCTCTGTCTCTGTCTCTCTCTCTCTCTCTCTCTCTCTCTCACACACACACACACACACACACACACAAATGCACCCAAGACTGACCTTCCACTCCTTATCTTCCTGCCTCCACCTCCTAAGTACTAGACTTTCATGTATGCCCCCAACAAGCTTGGCCAGTTGTTTTCTCTTCTTGATTCAGCTGGGTGAAGCTAGCAAGTAGCAGACCCTACAGTAACCATGTCTAGATTGGAAACCTGCCTCAGTTACTTCTTATCTTCATAAAAAAGAAGTGTTGCTCTGCGGACAGATTTAGTTACACCATGAAAACAAATATCAGCACCCAATGGCCTGTGGCTCTATCATAATCCTTGGAAAAAACAAGGTATAAGGGCACGAATGGTCAGTCACATGCTGGCTCTTCAAACTTCTTTCTGAAAGCTATACGTGTCACTTCCGGTCAACTTCACAACCCAAAGCAGGATGCGCCTGAGCCTGTGTTGCTGAGGCAGAGAAGTGAAATCTTCCCCAGAGCTATACAACCCGCCCAAGTGAGTGAATCTGAGCAGACTATGAGGTCTGAGGAGAACCACATAGCTTCTCAGGCTTCCATGTGGATCTATAGGAAAGCTATAATACATTACTTTATTCTACAAACACTAAGGAACTGCTGAGGTACACTTTATGCCAGGCTCCCGTGGGCTGATGTGCTTGGCTGCTTTCTTTCTTATAAACCCAGCCTCTCCAACAAGAACTGAGAAGCTAATTGTTACGTTGTATGTTACAGATCTCATGATCTATAAGGCACAGAGAGCCGGGCTGAGAGGTTACCAATCTGGAAAGAATTTTCAATGAAATCACAGGGCATCTTCAGGGCAGTAGGGCACTCTACGCCGGCAGTGCTGTATACGGATGCCAGAACTGTTGGCTACTCTCCTCTAACATTTGGATGGTTTTACCAATATTCTGGCCAAAGGATGGTACTGTGTATAGGATATGATTTGAATGTGTCTCTCAGACTGCATGCATTAGGAGCCTGGTCCTGGAGCAACAATGTTAAAAAATAATGTCATCTTTAACCCTTAAGAGATAAATCTAAATAAGGAGGTCATTACTGTCCCCATATAGGTCTGGCTCTGACTTCCTTTCCCTATCCTGTTTCTCTCTTTCTTTCACACATAGCCCCCACCCATACCCACACATAACTTCCACATACACAGCACATATATCACACATACATATAACACACAGCACATCCATATCCATCTCAAACATAGACACCCCACATACATGCACATGCAGACACACACACACACACACACACACACACACACACGCTACACATTTACAGACATAGGAACTGACAAATTCTTATCACAGTGCCATCTACAGTAGTTCTTACCACAGATAATACTACTGTTATTTGGACTTTTATCTCCAAAACGATAATAAAATAACTCCATTTCTCTCAAGTATTTTGTTATAACTCCAGAAAATCTAATATAGATGACTCCTTCATAGCACCCACTACTTTTTTCCATTAATTAATTTATTTATTTATTCACTTTACTTCCAATTTGCATCTCTCCTCTCTTCCCAGTACCCCCATCACATAGCTCCTCCCTCATCCTCTTCTCCTTTGAGGGGGGTGCTGGGTACCAACCCACCCTGGCACATCAAATCATTGCAGGACTAGGCACATCCTCTTCCACTGAGGCCAGACAAGACAGCCCAGTTGGAATAGGATCCACAGGCAGGCAGTTAACAGGGTCAAGGACAGTCCCTGCTCTAGTTGTTGAGGGACTCTCATGAAGACCAAGGTGCATATCTGCTACATAAATGCAGGATGCCAAGGTCCAGCCCATGCTCGGTTGGTGGTTCAGTCTCTGGAAGCTCTCAAGAGTCCAGGTTAGTTGACTCTGTTGTTCGTGTGGAGTTCCTATCCTCTCTGTGTCCCTCAATCTTTCCCTCAACTCTTCCACATTTTCCAAGTTCCGTCTAATGTTTGGCTATGAGTCTCTGCATCTGTTTCAGTCAGCTGCTAGGTGGAGCCTCTCAGAGGACAGATATGCCAGGCTCTTGTCTGCAAGCATAACAAGAGTATCATTAAATCTTAAGGATTAGTTCCTGCCCACGGCACGGGTCTCAAGTTGGGCTGGTCATTGGTTGGTCGTTCCCTTTGTCTCTGTTCCATCTTTGTCCCGGAACTTCTTGTAGGCAGGACAAATTTAGGGTCAAAGGTTTTGTGGGTGGGTTGGTATCCTTTTCCCTCTACTGGGAGGTCCTGTCTGGCCACAGGAAGTGACCATTTCAGACTCCATATCCCCCATTACAAGGAATCTCAGCTAGAGGCCCCTCATAGTCTACCTGGAGCCTCCCCTGTCCCAGGTCTCTGACACATCCTAGAAATGATATGGCAGCCTCCCCACCCCCACCCCACTCCCACCTGCCACAAATTTCCATTCACTCTCACAGCCCCCTTTCCCCTTCTCTCCCTACACCTGATGACCAACTCCCCATTTCCCTCCCCAGCCCCTCTCTCAACCAGTTCCTTCCCTCCATCCCCTCCAATGACTATTTTGTTTCTCCTCCTTTACTGGCTGGTTTTATGTGCCAACTTGACACAAGCTGAAGTTATCACAGAGAAAGGAGCCTCCCTTGAGGAAGAAATACCTCCATGAGACCCAGCTGTAAGGCATCTTCTCAATTAGTGATCAAGCGAGGAGGGCTCATTGTGGGTGATGCCATCCCTGGGCTGGTGGTCCTGACTTCTATAAGAAGGGAAGATGAGCAAGCTAGGGGAGCAATCCAGTAAGCAGCACCCCTTCATGGCATCTATATCAGCTCCTGCCTCCATGTTTCTGCCCTGTGTGAGTTCCAGTCCTGACTTCCTTTGGTGATGAACAACAATGTGGAGGTGTAGCTTGAAAAAGCCCTTTCATCCCCAACTTGTTTCTTGGTCATGATGTTTTGTGCAAGAATAGAAACCCTGACTAGGACACTTTCTCAGTGAGATTAAGCATCCTCCCTTGAGCCCTCCTTGTTATTTAGCATAATTGGGTTTCTGGTTTATAGCTTGGGTATCCTGTATGTATACTTATGGCTAATATCTACTTATAATTTTGGAGCTGGGTTACCTCATTCAGGATGATATTTTCTAGTTCCATCCATTTGCCTGAAAACTTCATGATGTCCTTGCTTTTAATAACTGAGCAATGTAATTGAATCGAAGACAGAGAAATAAACTCACACATGTATAGACACTTGATTTTTGACAAAGAAGCCAAATCCATACAATGGAAAAAAGAAAGCATCTTCAACAAATTGTGCTGGTCCTACTGGATGTCTGCATGAGGAAGATTGCAAATAGATCCATACTTATCATCCTGCACAAAACTCAAGTGCAAGTGGATCAAAGACCTCAGCATAAAACTGGATACTCTAAAACTAATAGAAGAGAAAGTGGGGATAGCCTTGAATGCACTGATACAGAAGAGAACTTTCTGAACAGAACACAAATGGTTCAGGCGCTAAGATCAACAGTTAATAAATTGGACCTCATGACACTGAAAACCTTCTATAATGCAAGGGACATAATTAATAGGAGAAAAAGGCAGCCTACATGATGGGAAAAGACCTTCAACAACCCTACATCTGACAGAGGACTGATAAATAAAGAACTCAAGAACTTAAACACCAAGAAAACAAATAATCCAATCTTAAAAAATAGAGTACAGAGCTAAACAGAGAATTCTCAACAGAAGAATCTTTAATGTCAGAGGAACATTTAAAGAAATGTTCAATGTCCTTAATCATCTGGAAAATACAAATAAAATGACTCTGAGATTCCACCTTACATCTATCAGAATGGCTAAGATCAAAAACTCAAGAGTTAGCAAATGCTGGTGAGGATGTGGAGCGAAGAGAACATTCCTCCATTGCAGGTGCAAACTTGTACAACTGCAGCCTCCCCACCCCCAGCCTGGAACCTGCTGGCTCAGGGGTGGAGTTTCCCGCTCATTCATTCTGCCACGCCCACTGCTGGACCGTGCTGCTTTGCTGCTTGGAGCCACACACGTGTTCACCCTGCTACTGGACTCCAAGACCAGTTGGCGGGAATCGGGTTCCCTCCCCCTTCCTTTATAACTGAATGTCAGAACTAGTAAAATTGAGCTTTGAACAGGATGAACTTGTCTTGGCTCCGTTTCTTCTTTCTCCCCGACTAGTTCCTCCCTTAGCTCGAGTGGCCATCTCAGTCACGTTCACGTTGCGAGCTGCTGGCCGGCCACAACAGTACAACGACTCTGGAAATCAGCTTGGTGATTTCTCAAAAAATTGGGAATAGTTCTACCTCAAGACCCAGCTATACCGCTCCTGGGCGTGTACCCAAAAGATGCTCCACCATACCACAGGGATACTTGTTCTACCAGGTACATAGCAGCTATATTTGTAATAGCAAGAAACTGGAAACAACCCAGATGTTTCCCAAAGAATGGATCAAGAAAATGTGATTCATTTGCACCTGCTATTTTTTTTAATCTCACACTTTTATGACTTACACACTTTTATAGGATAGTCTCTGAATGTCTCATGAAAAGTCAAGAAATGCATACTACACAAGTATAGGGAAGAGATTAAGCATGGAGTTTGCTTTCACAGGGCGCATCATTCAGGGAGGATCCTTACATTAATTGGATTGCAATCAAATGAAACTATAAAGACTTGTGCAGAACTCCATACAAGTTCATAACATCCAGATCCAGCCACATATTTCAAAGGCTCCCCAAGGAAATGGAAAACAGGTTGGGATCTGAAGAAACAGGACAGGAACTTATCTGATGGAAGGTGTTAAAAACAGAGAACAAACACACATCGAAATCCACAAATCCCTACCACAATGTCACCTGCCTCCAAGTCCTCAGACAGCATTGTTGTTATTTGGACTTTTAGCTCCCATGTGCTGGACTATGGGATGGTACCAGGAGTCTGAGAGCTGCAATTCACAGTGGCCTACTGTGCTCTGACAAGTTGCAGTAGTCAAGTCCCATCCCTTCCCACAGTCACCAACTCAGTCCAGAGAGAGAGAGATGCATAAATCTGATATCTTTCCCCAGCATTGTCTAACCTGGCCAAAAAATGTGTATGGGATGTGTGTGTGTATCTTTCTCTCTCTCTCTCTCTCTCTCTCTCTCTCTCTCTCTCTCTCTCTCTCTCTCTCTCTGTGTGTGTGTGTGTGTGTGTGTGTGTGTGTGTGTGACTTTATTTGAGGAGAAGGGCTCACGTGCCAATTTAAATGTGTACAGATCAGAGTCTGTTTTCTCCTTCTTCCTTGTGAGTCCCAAAGATTGAGCTCCCACCATCAGGGTTGGTGGCAAGCCTTCTCTACCCACTAAGCCATCTTGTCAGTCCCAAAACTGACTCTTTAAATGACAATGAGAAAAAATATTGGTAGGGAGAAAGATCAACGTTTTATAAACATGTGCCCTCCACAAAACAAGATAATTAAGATCCTGATATAAATTAGCTCTATAGAAATGATTGTCAAGGAAGGGAGGAAACAGAGACCAGCAAGGTTAAGCTACTTGCTCTTGGCGACACAGGTAATAAGGAATTGCATCAAGCTATGGTACCCTCCTCTCCCTGGTAATAAACCCTGTGTCTGTATTACACCCTGCAGCCAACAACAGACTGGGGGGAAATACACCAGACCAGTGGTTCTTTGTGTTGTAATATCCAAAATGAATTCAAGACCACCCAGTACCTTCCTCCTTCGAAAAACACTTTCCAAACTGTACTTGCAGGCCACGTGCAGAGCCAGATAGGGAAGCCGGCTGACTAAACAAATGTAAAAACATAGTTTTGGTGGTCAAAATGATTAAGCTTGCAACTACCAAAACAATACTAGCTGTTCTCAGAGAAGTAACCATAACAAGATTAGCAATTCTCCTGACCCCTGCCCCACACTGAATTCTGACAAAGACCACAAACCACCCTGAGCTTGTTGTGAGAATTCCCTTGACGTTAATAGCTGTGATGTTAAAGTACTATTACTTTGCTGACCAAATCATAATAACCCACCATGGGGGCAAGCAAAGTAGTCACTGGGCCATAGGGTTACTTAGTCACTATACAAACCAACCAATGCCTGAAAGGGTTACTTGCTACACCAATAAGAACCCTGTTACTCAAATCTGCCCCTTACAAAGGTATAAAAAATGTGATCTTTCTTTGTTCTGGGTCTCTCCTCTGGCCTGCGTGCTGAGAGGGGTGTCCCCAACATGTTGGATCAATAAAAATCCTCATGCGGTTTGCAGCGATGGCGGCGGTCTCTGTGGTCTTTCTGAGTAAGGGTCTTTTGACTGGCTACAACAGTGTGTGTTCTTAAAATCAGCAACATCAATGCCCCACCCGGGGATTTATTATAAATACAGATTCTCCAGCTCTTCACCAGCTAGCTTACTGAAGGAGTCAGGAATCGTAGGTGCAAGGCACAGCAACCTGCCAATGAGCTCTGGTTCTAAGAAGCAGCGCACCAGGTCAGCGTGCTTCCGAACATCTGACGAAGAGACTTTAAACCCCCACTTACTATTTTTAGAGCATTTCTTCTCCAAACACAAACAGTGCCTTGGGGGTTTTAACCTCTAAGGAAAGTGCTTACATTGGTACTGGGAACGTGCAGTTGGCAGCAGCAGACCAGCTGCTGTTCTGCACACAGATGCTTTTTGCTGGGATATAAAAACAATCCGGCAGAGCGCGGGCCCCAGCCCCCAGGCTTGGGGGGCTAACAACGTGTACATTTTCCATGCCCCTGGAGAACAGCAAGCCTCAGAGGAGTAAAAAGAGACTTCCTGTCCCTTTGTAGTTATCAAAAATAAAAAATAAAATTAAAAAAAAATCTAAGGCGAGACTTCAAAGCTCAAAAGAGGGTTCCCACCATCCTTAATAAAGAAAATCCATCCAGCCCCACCCTGACCCCAGACAGAGAGAGTCATCCCTGGGGAAGCATTAAGTTAATCACTGTGGTACCCTTTGGGGCAAAATTAGTAACAGGAACTGTGTTTGAAGGCTCTTGGTAGTGAGGCTTTCCCTGCGACAGGCAGAGGAAATAGTGGAAACAAGACGCAGGCTGCGGGGTGCCTGGAAGCAGCAGGCATTAGGGTTGCTAGTCAGTGCAGTTGGATTGACAGGAGTGGGAGTGTACATCTGGGCCTAAGGGTGTGTCTAAGGCTGGGAAATGCCTTTTGTTACAGAAGGTGGCACGCCTCCTCCTCTCATCTCCCTGCCAAGACCTCAAATAAAATCGTTTCCTCCTGAAAATGCCCATCTCGGAACCTTGGCTGTGCCCCGAGGGAGGCACCGGAATGGCAAAAGTGAGGACATACGGCTGCCAGCATCGTCTATGCTCTAGATAGGGGTCAAATGTCAACTTTCTGCCAGGTCCAGCCCGGATGTGAGGGCTGTGAAGGCAACAACCAAGGAACCATTCCTTCGGATGGAAGTCCTATGGCAGAGAGAAGCTGATGTTTGAATTTTCCTGTAGAGCCCTTGAGGTTCCATGAATCAGTCTGGGAAGGATGCAGGTTAAGTGGGAAGCAGAAGCCCTCAATCACGTGATGACGGAAAAGCCGAAAAGGCTGGGTTATACCCTTAGGAAACCTATTTGTTTCTTGGCTCCCTGCAGGGGCATGCACACTAGCAAAGGCTCAATCCCTTCATTATTCATTTGATCACAAAAGAAGGAATGAGAGGAAAAATACTTTTATTTTTCACCAAGCAATCACCAAGCGCAGGTAGGAGTTGGGTGTTTCTCTTTCCTATCTTGATGAATAGCTGGGGCTTGGGGGGGCTTGTTTTGTTTTTCTTGGCTTTTGTGTATATCCGTTTCTTGTTGGTGGGCTTGGCTTTTTGTTGTTTTGATGATGTTTTGGGTTTTTTCTTTCTTTCTTTCTTTCTTATTTTTTTTTTTCAGCAGGTGCTAGTCACAAAAAACAGCTAGGATGAAAGAATGTACTTTTTGGTAAAAAGGCTTCCAGGGTTGCAGAAAGACTGGATACAAAGACTTAGATGGGCGCTTAGGCTCGATAGTCCAGTCCTCTTCTAGGCGAGCTGAGTTTGGTTTCCAAGGGACACATCTGCCTGTAACTCCAGCTCGGGAGGTGGGGGCGGTGGGGGGGGGGGGAATCCAATGTTCTCTTCCGGTCTCTTAGGGTACTGCACCCATGTACACACACACACACAAACACACACATACTTAAAAATAAAAATAAAAGAATTATTTTTAAACAACCCAACAGGTTGATAGGGCTGGAGATATGGCTCATTGGCTGCTCTTCCAGAGGACTGAGGTTTAATTCCAACATCTATATGATAGCTCATAATCTCCTGTAACTCCATCTCCAGGATACCTAATACCTCCTTCTAACCTCTGTGGGCACTTGCACTCTCATGCACATACAAGCATATGTAATTGAAAATAAAATAAAATAAAGCAATAGTATCATAGATAATATTTTGGTATTTGTCTTATAATGCCCAAAATTAACCTGTAAGCCTTACCTGCCCAGAAACCCAGTAACTTCCTGCAATGCTGGGAATTATAGTTCTTAGGAAACAGCAAAGCATCATGGGAAAGTACAGTGGCCTATAGGTTTGCCCTTTGCCCCTGCAACCCATGGCTCAGGCCATTCTCAGGTGGGAAGTTCTGTGAAATGGTCCCAACTAAGGTCCATCCCTTGGTCAATATCTAATATTTAATAAAGGTTGCTTTAAATTTGGTCCAGAATGTTGGAGTTGTTCCCCCCACCCCACCCCCCGCATATCCCAGAATTAACAGTCTCCCAAATCAACATGTAAACTGTAAAAGACACTTAGTGGAGGGAAGAGAACACTCTTGTCAGGTGTCTGTCCTCCGCCTTTTCTGTTGGTGAGGGCCAGGTTCCTGCAGGCTTGCAGGCCACCTCTGACTCACTCCCGGTGGCGGCAGCTGCTGCTCTTCATCATTTTCTTCTTTGGCAGTTCCATACCTGTATGTAATGAATTTTAATAGTCTTATCCTTCTCTTTCTCCCACTTGAAACCCTTAGTCTCAACGAAGAGCCCCTCCTTCTTTCATGTCTTCTTTTGTGTGTGACTTACTCAGTCTAAGGTAAGTCGCCTGCCTGAGCGTGGGTGGGAGTTTATTTCCTGGAGCATGGGTAACTTGTCAGCTTCCGTGTCACTGCAGAGGATGATAGCTACTCCCTTGGCAAGCACTAACTTCTGTTAGTCCTGAAGGGAGGGGTGGGGCCTCAGGGGACCCTCCCACACACTTGATGAATGCCCAGTCGCCTGCAGCTCTAGTGCAGGTCACCACATGAAGACAACAGCTATGTCAAGCCCAGAATGGCTTTTACATTCTTTCTGTCTCCTCTTCCCTGAGCATTGGAGAGGGTGATAGAGTTGTCCCATTTAGGGCTAATTATGACTCCAGCCTTCTTAATCGCAAATCAAATGTTATTGCTACACTCTTCCTGGGTCTGTCTCCTCAGACCCTTTCTTGAAGTCTGCCCAAGGACCATCAACTTCACAATGGAGAAAGAAAAAGGCTACCTCCAATAACACTGCTGACAGATCAGTCCATGGTCTTCCAAATGAGAATCACAGCAGTTTCTACTAAGGGTTTTGCTCTAATCCTAACATTTCTGGCTACAGGCATGGGTCTTCCCTTGCAGGGAATGAGAGGTGTTCTGGGTTTCACCTCATCTACATCCATCCCCATCACTCAGGTGTTACTGGTTTTGAAGGGATGAAGGGAACATAAAGAGCAGCTGAGGCTTGGCACTCTGAGAGGCCATGGAAGGCCATTGGTGAAGATGCAGCCTCAGTTGCACTTGACAGCCCAGGACTGAAGGGGTCATGAAAAGAAGTTGAGGCTTGGCACCATGGAGAGAACCTATGAGAGGTTATTGGTGAAGCCTCGTTGCAGTAGAAGGCCCCAGAGTATTGGAGATACCAGTACTGTAGGAAGCCAACTCTAAGATGGCTCTGGGCACCAGGTGTGCCATTGTCATAAACAACATCAGCGCAGATGTAAGTCCGAGTCTGGCGCCAACCCCTCCGGAGCGGGTGCATGCAAATTAGGTGCCGGCAGACTGACCAATCCCAGGGGGCCATGAAGCCTTTCCCTGTGCTGGAGAGTATATAAGCAGACCTCCCTGGGTTCCCTAGGTCCCTGTAGCAGCATTGAGGCATTCCTGCAATAAAGGCTGTTGAGAAGAATCTGGCCGTTGTGTCTTTCTTGCTGGTCAAGAGCAGACACAACACAGTACCATGGGATGATCACCAAGAACAGCAGCAACAGTGGAGTGGATCACTCTGAACTTAGAATGCCACCGAGGGCAGTGCTGGAGAAGTGACACCAGCCCTTTGGAGAATCCCAGAAGATTATGTGTGGATCCCAGACATTGAAACAAGAAGCTGTAACATTGAATTTTCCTTGGAGACCCCAAGATGTTTGAGATGCCAGAGCCATGAACTATCTGCTGAGGAAATCTGCTAACAGGGAGTGGAACCAGCCCAAGAGAAAGAAGTTTGTTGCAGTCAACAAAGATAAAAAAGAGGTTGGAGATCTGAAGAGAGTTTTGACATCAGACATGAAGATCCAAAGTTTGGAGTTTACCCATTTGGTTTCCTGTCTTGCTTTGGAGATTACAGTTAAGTGATTGAGTAAATCTCAGTAGAGACCTTGAACTTTGGTCTTAAAAGATTAAGTTAAAACATTGTTGAGACCGCCACAGACTATGAGGACTTTGGAAGTTGGACTAAATGAACTTTGCATTATGTTAGGTTTAGTTATGTCCCATATGTTTGAGCAAGCCTCTGGGGTTCAGAGACTGGAATGTGATGATTTCTATATGCTTGGGCTAGGGAGTGGCACTATTAGGAGTGTGGCCTTATTGGATTTTTATTGATCCAACATGTTGGGGACTCCCCTCTCAGCACGCAGGCCAGAGGAGAGACCCAGAACAAAGAAAGAACACACATTTTATACCTTTGTAAGGGGCAGATTTGAGCAACAGGGTTCTCATTGGTGCTTCTGTCCAACCCCTCATTATGTTTTAATTATGTTATTAATGTTAATAATGTTATTAATGTTTCCCTCATTAAGTTTCATCCACAGGTAAAGGAACCCAAGCTGGGCCCAATGCCAAGTGCACTTCTTCAATGTTACATTCTGGGACAGGAGAGAGGATCACTGGTTGAGCCTACCTACTCTGTGGACACATTGTAATCCTGAAACTGTTCTGAGCTTCCATTCATGGCCAGGTGTGCTCCCAGTGTAACAGAAGGTTCATGTTGATACTTTGAATCTGTGTATGATCCTGTGTCAGGTTGACATGTTTGGAACCAAACATTCCCATAACTTATGGCTAACTGAGTTGGTGATTGAAGATTGCTTCAGGGAAGTGTCAGGGAATTGTTACCTGTTAAGTCACCATGGTTTTGAAGAAATCTTTTTTTTTTTCCAGGACACCTGATCACTTCATCGTTGGGTTCTGTGTTTGAAAACTGGGCCAGCTCTGAACCTGGGTGACAGAACACACTGTGGAGAAACCTTGTCTCTAGGATCTTGCTCATACACTCTTGGCTCCTCTTGCTCTGGTGCGTGCAATGGTTTTATTGTCTCTTGACATCTCTTTTCTCCCCAACGCTAGGAAGCTGTGTTGACAATTGCCATTGTTATCTTGGAGTCAGATCTCCTGATTGTTCTTTTGCACTTGACCTTCTGTTTTGGTAAATGCTGTCACCTGGCATCTAAGTTTGAAATGGAACCCCTGCGGCTGTTAATTTGGGATCTTCCTATCTGTGTCACAATCCACAATCTCCACAATCTCCACAATGACATCTCTGATTAGAAATGACTTCAGGAGCTATTTACTGCTGAATTTCTTAATTATACCAGTACTCATCGTATCTGTCCGTATCTCCATGCTTTGCATTATAGCATCATAATAGAAATTATTAAATAAGACTTCTAGCTGTATGTCATATCCCACTGTCTTTTATTGCCCAGAAAGCATCCATAGCAATGACAATAATGCATTTCCACTTTTACTTTAGGGGAGGCTGCTTCCATCCCCCACATAGGCTTTAAATCATCTATCATGATTCTATTCATGCCAGCCACAGCTTTATCCTATCTTGATAGATGGTAACTCCTGTATCCAAGGAGACCCTGCCTCAAGAAACAGATCCTCCATCATCTAACTTAGAATAATGCCACCTTTGAGGCAAAACTTACACAATCCAGTCCCACTTATGGTAATGGCTAGGACCTGATGTTCCTTTTGGTTTATACCTTCTTCCATTACCAGACCAAGCTCAGTCCTCTGCCAGGTTGTGGTGATATATCCTTAGGGTTTAGCTTGGTGACCAGGAGAGAATCTGGTAAAGCAGGCATGTTTTCCTAACTCATGGAGCACTGTATGGTTTTTGTGGTAGTTTGAATGTGAACTATCTCCCACAGGCATTTGAACACATGGTCCCCTGTTGGCAGAATTGTTTGGAGAGGCGATGGGAGTGTGGGGCTATAACTTTCCTGGAGGAAGTGCATCACTAACAACAAGCATTGAGCTTTACCCAACTTCCAATTTGTTCTCTCTGCTTCATGTTTGCCATTGGCCTTTGCGCTTCCTGCTCAGCTCCCATACCTATCTCCAGCCTTCTCTTTTTGCCATAATGAACTCTTATCTCTCTGGAACTATAACCCAGTAAAACCCGTCCTTCTACAAATTGCCTTTGTCATGGTGTTTTCTCACAGTCACAGAGAGGTAACTAATACAGTCCTGATACATCAGAAGAGCACTGGTGTTTAACAGGAAGGAGTATGCCTTTTCTGGAAGCTTACAGCACAGAATTTAAAAAAAAAAAAAAAAAAAAAACAACTCTAGATCCAATACAGTTAATTCAATTCAGTTTTATTGTTTTTGACATAATCCACTCCTGCCATATGTGTCAAATTCCATTGTTTCCTAACCTGGGTGAGGACAATGGCCCAACAACTTATGACATGGCCTCACTTCAGGTCTTAACCCTTCATTGTTGTTCCACCATTCTTACTATTAAGTCATAGGCCACAATTTCTCAGGCCTCAGGTTGCAAAAGCCAAGAGCATCTTTATAAGCTACCAGAGAGGCCCCTGCCTTTCACAATGAGCTATTAACCTTCAATTAATCTCTCATGTCCTCTTATTGTCTGGTTAATAATTTAGGCGTGCTTAATATCTACCCTATAATTTCTTTATGATTAGGGTCATTTTCCTCCATATTTCTCAGACACCTAGAACATGACATCCACTGTACTATTCTCATCTATAACATGCTTTTCTGGTCATTTCTGGTTCAAGGCCTAATCAGTACTCTGCTATCTGGTGGCAGGTGGAGCTCCTCAGTGCCCACTGGGAAAGTGATCTGGCTCCCAAGACCACCAGCCTGTTCAAGTCATGGATGGCACCAGTTTTCACAGGCTGAGTGATTAGAAAACAGACTCTGGGACAGCTGTGTACATAAGAGTCATCTGGGCATTGCTCTTACAATCCCTGTAGAAGACAAGAGCTCAGGTATGCAATCTCCATTAAGCTTCAGCTGATTCTTTGACAAAAAGAATCCACTTAGAGCTATGAAGAATTGATGTGTGTGTGTGTGTGTGTGTGTGTGTGTGTGTGTGTGTGAGTGGTGCGTGCTTACCTACCCATGTGCATGTACACGAAAGAGGATGATATCACAATGTCTTCCTCAATTTCTTTCTTCCTTATTTTTTGACGTTGTTTCTCACTAAACTTGGAACTCATCGCTTCAACTAGATTGACCCACCCGAAGTCCCTGGGATTCACTTCTTCACCCTTCACACCTCGGCTTGCAGAAACAAGATGCCACGTTTGACTTTATGTGGTTGCTGGGAACATGAATTTGGGTCCTAGGGTTTACAAGTCAAGCACTTTACCCATTGACCATCTCCCTAGCCGTGTGACTGGCTTCTTTACCTTCATGATAACTACTCATCAGCTATATTTTAATCTGGCAAGGGGACTTGAATTTGAATGAGATGACTCTAGTTAAATAGTTTTGATGAGGAGTGACAACTGAAGGCTCTTCGGGGCTAAAGGGATACTTAGGTGTTGTGTTCCATCCCCACCCCTGTTGACTATATAGGGCGATACAATGACTAACACAGGCTGGACACTTTAGAAGACAAACTTCAGACAATTCCCCACCAAAAGGATGTATACCCTGGTTATGGGTTTTTGGTTTGGGAGACTATGTATGCTAAGATGAATGTAGCTTGATGAGTTGGGAAGACACTACATATGAGATGAGCCATGGTAAAGACTGCATAAAGACAGGGGCAGACTTGGATCTTTCCTTTCTCGGTTGCTAAATGACTGAAAAAGCCTTTTAACCCCATAGACCTTCTGCTCATCTAAACAGAGTGGAGGTTGGCACTATCTAAGACATATAAAGAACCGTCAAAACTCAGTGATTAAAATATTAGACTAGGAAACTTAGAAAAGACAGATCTGCCACTAAAGAGGCTATAAAGATGACAAAGTAGTATATGAAAAGAGGATCAACAGCATAAGCCATCATAGAAACACTCAGTAAACATACAGTATGATACACTAAGGAGTTGAGGGGTCACTCAGTGGTTAGGGGCACAGAGGACTCTGCCAGAGGACTTGAGTTCACTTCCCATCTCATGTGGTTCGCAATTGCCTATAACTCCAGCTCCAAGGGTGAGGATGGTCTTCCACACACACATGCACACACACACACACACACACACACACACACACACACACACACACATACACACATACATGCACAAATGCGCATGCTCACACACAAACACATACTCACATATATAAATAAAATAGAGATCCTACCCTACTATCAGAATGGTTCAAAAAATTTAAGGACATCAACAAACACTGGCAAGGATGTCAGACTCATACGCAGCTACTGAGAATGTAAAATGGGACAATCAGTCTAAAAACTGCATTGATGTCTCTAGGAAATCAAACATATGCCTGCCATATGACCCAGAAAACATTTTCCTAAGGCATTTATCCAAGAGAAGTGAAAGTGCACAAAATCTACATATGCATTTTCATATATGTTGATTTTCAATAACTAGAAATAACCCAAGCATCTCACAACAAGCGAGCAATTAGACAAACTACCAAGTCCACATTCAGAAATACTACTCACCAATAGCAATGAGAACAGTGTCGGTCTACACAACAACTCAGGTGGATATCAAGAGAATCATGCTGGGGAGGGAAATTTCAGACTTCCGTATGGTGTTTGATAAAATTTATGCAACATTCTTAAAATTAATCAAAGTATAAATCTGGAGACATATTATTGCTGGTCACAGGTCGGGAGAAGGGACAGGTGGCAGTTGGTTCTAAAAGGTATCACAAGAGGCCACTGATGGGACGAGTCTAAGTTTGACTATGGTGGTTTTCTTTTTCTCGGTTTTCTTTTTCTATGATAAACACCATTACCAAACGCAATTTGGAGAGGAAAGGGTTTGTTTCATCTGACAGGAGACAGATTGAAAGCAGGACCTTAAAGCAGAAACCACAGAGGGATGCCCTTTAGTGGTTTGCTCCGTGTTCAGCTAGCTTTCTTAGACAACCTAAGCGACCTGCCTAGGGAAGATGCTCCCCGTAGTAAACTGGACAGAGAAGGTACCACACACATCCCCATAGGCAACCTGATGGAGGCCATCCCTTAACCGGCAGGTTCTTTCTTCCCAAGTGTATCTCATAGAGAGGCACACGAGTCTCTCCACATAACAAAGTTACAGACAGAGTGGCACCGGCCTAAAATCTCAACTACGCAGGTGACAGAGGCAGAAGGATTGCAAGTTTCAGGTATGCCTGTGTTACAGATTGGGATCAACGCTACCTTGGGCAACTTAAGTCAGATGGAACCAGAAGGCTGGGGATACATCTCAGCGGTAGAGCACTGGCTTAGCCTGTGTAGGTCAGTTTCTAGTATGGCAAGCAATCAATGAATAGCTGAAAATATGCATGTCTAAGCACAGGGCAAAACTATGAAACCTGGATATGACTAGTATAGTCTGTCAATTTTCTGGTTGTGAAGTGGTGTTGTGGTTATGCAATCTGTTGCCAACTAATAAAAACTGGTATGCATATGAATTTATAATTTTCATTACTATTATTATTAGTATTAGTATTTATGTGTGCACAATGAGTACAGTGCCTGCAGAGATGAGAAGAAGCAAGGAGATCTCCCAGAGCTAGATTAGCAGGCCATTGTGAACTGCCCATCATAGGTGCTGGGAACCTGATTTAGTCAGGCTTCTCTGAAGGAACAGAACTGAGAGTGAATGTGTGTATGTGTGTGTGTGTGTGTGCGTGTGTGTGCGTGCGTGCATTTGTGAGTGTGTGTGCATGTGTGTGTGTGCGTGCGTGCATGTGTGAGTGTGAGTGTGTGTGTGTGTGTGTGTGTGCATGTGTGTGTGTGCATGTGTGTGTGTGTGTGTATGCATTTATAAGGCTGGCTTACAGGATATGGTCCGAGTAGTTCAACAATGGCAGTCTCATGATGGAAAGACCAATATCTAAACTGGCAGCTGTTCAGTCCACAAGGCTGGGTGTCTCAGCAGTCCTCACCTAGCTCTGGGATCCTGGAGGATTCCTGGAGAGCAGATGGTTTTCTATCTTTGTTGGGATTCTGAATAGTGAAGGAATGCCTGAGCAACAGGAGAGATGCCAGACACAGTGGGGCAAGCAGGCAAAAAAAAAAAAAAAAAAAAGCCAAGTGTCCTTCTTCCACGTCATGTTATCTGGGCTGCCATCAGAAAGTGGGGCCCGGATGTCGGATGTGTCTTCCTGCTTCAAATAATCTGATTTTAAAAAACTGCCTCACAGAAGTGCCCAGCAACTTGAGTTTTAGATGATTCCAGATGTTGTCTGTTGACAAAATTAGCCACCACGGAACTGAGCTCCGGGATCAAAATATTGAGTAAGTGGTACATATGGTGGCAGATCTGACCAAGTTTCAAGGAGAGAAGAGGATGTCCTAAAAAAATGGGTTAAGAAATGGCCAAGGACAGAAAAAAAAATGACCACATAGGAGTTGAAGAGGTCGGTAGCTCTAGAGGAGGAACCGTGTTGGAGCTTTGTCAGGAAAGTGGTTCAGTAGAGATGATAAAAGGACACAGCAAAAGGAGCCTGGAAAGGCGGGAAGAGCCAGATGGGGTGTGGTTTCCAGCAATGTGGAATGACACTCACTCCAGGGCACTGAGGAGGCTTGGCCAGGGCTTTGACAGAGGTGACTGCAGCTGCAGAAGGCCAACTTAAACTATTCTAGGAATTTTGATTACAATGGCAATTTAGTGCAGGAATAGATTACCAGCAGAGCTGGGGGAGGGGAGCATTCTCTTGGAATAAATCGAGTTGACTGTTAAGAAAGATAAATAACTTCACGTGGGAAAGTATGCAGGAGACAGCTGCAGGGGGGCTGTAAATTGGGTCAGAGGGAGAGCCAGGAACAAAGCAAGTGCAGCAGACATCTGTCCCTGGACCAGCAATTGTGTTTCTCTTGTCATAAGCTGGAAGGCCACATTGGAGGAGCCATCTGAGCCCTTTTCAACTTCCTCTTGTCTTTGGAGATCTCCACACCCATATCAGTGGGTGGCTATTTTCCTAGAGTAATATTTGCATGTAATAGTTGAGTCGTTTGTAATGAACAGAAATGAGCATGGGGGAGATGCTCTTCATTTTTAATGAATTCTTGAGGACGTTTTTACTTTCTCTTATAAAGTCCCCTAAATCCAGTTAAAGTCTAGCTCACTCCTTCTGTTTTGCATCATGCTTTCTTCCACTTAAGAACAAATGTGGAATGACCATGCGGTGCTCTCAAAACAGGACATATATGCATACCACCACCATTACCACCCCCCAGGGAACACTGTGAAAGAGAGGGCCAAAAGGTCATAAGGGCTGCAGGTCAGGATGGGGAGTGACTGTTGTGACACAGTGTCTTCTGGGTATGGCAAGGCTATAAACAGAACATCTCGTCTACTGTATGAATGCATCACCTGTCAGCTAAAAAGCCCATGGGCTATGGCTTAGGCAGGAAATAGAAGGTGAACCGTGGGAGGAGAAAGAATTCTGGGAGAGAAGGAGGCAGAGAGAGTCACTGAAAAGATGTGACAAGACAGATGCCTGGTACCTGAGCTCATATCGCCAATCACATGGGAGAATGTAGGCTAGAATCAATGGTTATTTCAAGTTATAGCTAGTCAGAGAAGAGCCTAGTTACATGGCCAAGGTATTTGTAAATATATTTTGAGTCTGAGCCTTATTTCCGGGAGCACGGAGCTTGGAGGAAGATCCAGGGCTTAACTTCAACATGAGGCCATTACACTTAACGAACTCACAGCAGCAGTGGCTGCTTACACAGATTCATCCAGTCAACATTCCAGGATAAACGGAAGGTACCCCATCCATAACTGAGAGTTATTGGCCGTTGATGTCCCCTGGGGAGAAAGGGGAGTTTTCTTCAGGAATGTGGTCTCTTACAGGTTGCTCATGCTGTGGTGAATGTTCCTACACCTGTGCCCATATGAACACCACTTAGTAGGTTATAAAGAGCAGAAGAGGAAGATCTGACACTTCAAAGGGATATGGTGGGGAGAATCTCGGATAACCAGGAAGGTGAGGGTGGGAATAGATATGATCAATGCATTGCAAACTTGTATAGATTAAAATTTTTATAAAGTTACAAAAGAACAAATAGAGGTACGAGGCTGGGGTGGGAACATTTGTGAAACTCCCTGGAAACAGGGATCAGTGGCAAACATGTCTAAGAAAGGTCCCAATTAATTGCATGCAGTGATTAATAATTACATCAGTGGCCAGCTGAGAGCTACAGCTCACCACACTCAAGCTCCTATTTATTTCTTGGAAAGTATGACTGGAAAAGTTTCTCAACTATATATATATGTTCAGCAGCAGTTGATGGTCAGCCTTAGACCAACAGAACCTGACCGTGGGGCACATGCGAGATGGATGGAAAGGAGCCTACTATGGGTGTCACTCTTCTCATGACAGAGGGCAAACACCTAATAGGAGGACCAACTTGAGTCATGGAGGGTTTGCACGAGGTTCAGAGGATAAAGTCGATCACCGCCATGAGAAACACATGGAAACAGAACCAGTCCGTTATGACAACGGGAGTGTGAGATAGCTTGCTCACATGTGACTGGATCTGGAAACAGAGCAACCAGGACAGAATCAGAGGCGATCCGTAACCCTCAAGTTTCATCCCTATGCCCCACCAACTATGAATGAGACTGTGTGTCTGTCCAACCTCCTGAAAGAGTGCTACCAGCTGGGGACCAAGTAATCAAGCATGTGAGCTTCTAGGGGACATTTCACATCCAAGCCATAAGCCTAATTTAAAGAACCCTAATTGTGTACATTTATGACATCCCCCATCTGGCTGAAGAAAAAAAAAAGGGTAATAATCCTCTAATGACTTGGACTAAACGATTTCTAAATTGACCAGGTACTCTATAATGCCCAAGTCCACCCTGCTTTGGGCTAGTTAATAATTAATTTAAAGAGATTATGAAGGAAAAGTTCAACAAATTAGCAGAGACACTGGAGTAAGCTCAGGTGTCATTTAAAATTGATCTTTCTATTTAATGTACAGGATGCTTCTGTGAAGAAAACCTCTTATTCAGTATGACCACAGCCTGATACACTGAATAGATTATGGAAATTACACCTTTAATGCCTAGGGAAATATTTGTACATAAAGAAAAATGGAGATCAAAGCTCTATACCTTGGGACTGGAGAGGTGGCTCATTAGTCGAGAGCACCTGCTTGTTCTTCCACGAGATCTGAGGATCTGGCTCAATTTGTTAATTCGGAATAAATCTGGAGCTTAGGTCTCTTATGTCACTAGGAGCTCAGCAGGTGCCAGAATGAGAACATTTACAAGTCCCAGTTCATGAAATGGTCTGGTGTTCCACCCATAGCTGACTTTTTCCATTCCACTGAGTCCCTCGAGTTTAATTCTTTTCCAAATAAGTATCTATGTCTCAACTGCCCAGCACAGTGAGAACACGGTCAACAGCCTCACTTCCGTGTGCTCTCTCTTCACGCCCTCCTGCTCCACCGAGACATCCTCCACCTTGAATTTCCTCCTGTTTCATTTTCTTGCTTTAAAAGTATCAATTTTAGCAGGCACAGAAAATGGATGGACTTTTACTTAAATCGGCAACAAATGGCTTAGACAACAACTACCTAAATACCTGTTTTGGCATTTGGACCTTAAAAAAGATAAAGTGCGGAGCCAATATTCTCCTGGAACTTCTGGTTTGTTTTTGTTGTTCAGTCTTTTTTTTTTCTTTTTTAATATTTTTATTAGGTATTTTCCTCATTTACATTTCCAATGCTATCCCAAAAGTCCCCATACACACCCCCCCACTCCCCTACCCACCCACTCCCCCTTTTTGGTCCTGGCATTCCCCTGTACTGGGGCATATAAAGTTTGCAAGTCCAATGGGCCTCTCTTTCCACTGATGGCTGACTAGGCCATCTTTTGATACATATGCAGCTAGAGACAAGAGCTCCGGGTTACTGGTTAGTTCATATTGTTGTTCCACCTATAGGGTTGCAGCTCCCTTTAGCTCCTTGGGTACTTTCTCTAGCTCCTCCATTGGGGGCCCTGTGATCCATCCAATAGCTGACTGTGAGCATCCACTTCTGTGTTTGCTAGGCCCCGGCATAGACTCAAACATGTTGTTCAGTCTTTATTCATCCTGTTATTTTTTAATTGTTTTCAAAACTTATTTTCATTTTAAATTATGCATATATGTGTATGGTGGTATATGCCTGCTCTCAGAGGCCAGAGGTATTCGATTCCCGCCTGGAGCTAGAACTGCAGGCAGTTGTGAGCTGCCTGACATGGTACTGGGTACTAAGCTCCTGTAAGAGCAGTACATGTTCTTAACCACTGAACCATCTCTCCAGCCCTTCACTCACATGTAATGATGATTCACCCATTTTCTCTGCTATACAACACTGCATGGTATAAATGTCCCAGCAGTTTGCCCATTCCAAATGGCTGAAGGACCTTAAGCTTTTAAGTCTTCATGAAATATGCTGATTTGCACTCTATTGTACAAATCTACTAGTGCACATCTCTAGGAATGATTGCAATGTTATAAATGGAGGCTCAGGTAGACATTTGTCATCAAAATAATTATCCGGAAGCTACAGAGATAGCTCATCAGCTACGAGTGCTTGCTGCTCTTGCAGAAGACCTGGATTTGGTTTCTAGCACCCACACAGGGCTCACAAATCTGTAACTCTAGTTCCAGAAGATGCCACACTCTCTTCAGGCTCCCGTGGCCGTGGCACTCATGTGGGACAATTACATCACACAGGCATAATATAAAAAGAAATAAAAATCGCTTTTTAAAAAAATGTACAAGGTCAAAAAGCAAAGCCCGTCAGGACCAAGTGTTCGAATGATAAGACTGAGGTGATACTGGAGGGGGCTGAAGCACAAGCATCATTTAAAAGTTTGTCACTATGGTGAGCACAGACTTACCCTCTAACCATCTCAATAAAGGTAAAATGAGTAAATGAATGAACCCAGCCAGCTAGCCAGGCTACTCTGCATCTCTTCTCATTTTTGTCTCCCAGTGTAACTTTTCTGCATCTGTGCTTTGTAAGGACCAGCCCACTTTCCTCTCTCTGTCCCACCGCCTGCCATGAAATCAACTTCAATTCTCAAGTGACTGATACAGCTTTCTCTTGCCCTGGCATCTGTTATAAGAACAAAATCAGCTAATGGAGTTAAAGTGCTCCTAACAGCATCTAGTGCAAAGTAAGAGCTGTATTTATTTTTATTGTTTCTCCTTGGGAGCTCTTTGAGGAAAGTGTGACTCTCTGGCACAGAAATCAAGTGTTCTTGGTTCCTTTGCTAAATATATCTCTATAACCTGTATCTTCCATTTTGATTTTAAACCCAAATATATATTTTCTTAATATGATTTTTACAGATGAGAGAGAGAGAGAGAACAAGAATGCAGGTACCCTCAGAAGTTGGAAGAAGGCATCAGCATCAATGGTAGCAATCATGGGTAATTGTTGCGAGCTGCCTGATGTGGGTGCTGGGAACTGAACTTGGGTCCTCTGGAAGAACAGCAAGTGGCCATCACTCCAGCCCCTAAGCTGTAGCTCTTCACCTTATGCCACTTCTAACAGTGAAAGGTCAAGGTAGTGAGCTCTAGTCAAGTCCCTCGTCCTTCATAGGAGTCCCAAGTCCTTTTCTGTCACTGTGGGAGTAGGGTATCAGTGTTGCTGTTGTGCAAGGCTGGGACAGCACAGAAGAGTTCTGTTCACCCGGGGGTGGGGGGTAGGGGTGGAGTCCTTTATGTTTCCTTTAGTGAGCATCACACTTCCCCTTAGAGTTCTGGCTTCATTGACTGACCAAGTCTGTTGCCTCTTAAATATTTCTACAGCCTTCCCTCACACTGTCTCCTTGAAAGTTACCAACTCTTGTGATGATAACACACTCCCATAAGCATGTGCTAGAAGTACTCCCTACGCAATAGCGTTGGGCGGCAGAACCTGATGAAAAAAAAAAAAGATTCAGCTGAAAGAATGGGGTGAGGGGATTACGACCACCATTGCAGGAGTGGATTCCTAGTGAAGAGTGAGTGTGGACCCTTTTAGTTTTCTCTCTCCATTTGTGGTTCTGCCACATGAGGTCTACGATATTAGACACAGCCAGAAGGCCCCTCCAGATGTCAGTATCTCAGTTTTGGATTTGGCCTCCAGAATCACAAGCATTTGTTCATTAGAAGCTGCCTGGTGCTTGCTATTCTTTTAGCGCCACAAAATACACAAAGACGACAAAGGCGGCGGCGGCGGCGGCAGGGGCAGCAGCAGCAGCAGCAATCGATGCTCAGAGCAGCCCCTCTGGCTGATCTTATTCTTCTGCTCCTTGAAGTATCCAGAAATCTCTCTCCCACCTTCTGTGGCTACCCATTAACCAAAGACGGATTCTCAGCCATGGATTTTAGTATTGATTTCTTATCTATCACTTTCAGAATATTGCTAGAATCTTCCTTCACTGGTCAGCATCACACACACATTAAGCCTTACCGCTTAGAGAATGGAAGATCATGCTGCAGACTCGGAACTTTACAAGCTCACACTCCTTCTGATGCAGCAAGGGCTTTAGCATAGCTGGCAATAAAGATGGAGTGGTCACCACCCTCAACACATGCACCATTAGTGACAGGCTTTCTGTCTTCATCTCCACCAGGCAGAATTCAATGTAATTAGGTGACTTCTAAGGCCTGGGACAAGTTGGCAACTTGGGAAGTCTGGCTGTACTGTCCAGAGTTTTCATTTAAAGCACTTGGAGAATATTCAGGAGCATCTAATAATATCATCCAAAAAAAAAAAGCCTGGCTTGCTCATTCAGAGACTGCACAAATAAGTCTGGGTTAAGTAGGGGACAGAGCAGATAATGAATAAAACGAGTGGGAACAGAACCTGATACCAGAGGTTGGAGAAGGGTCATGTGCTTGTCCCCGCAGACTTTAGAACCATCAAGTTTCAGAACTGGGGCTATGTGACCTTCGGATGTGTCTAATTTAGCCAGCTCACTTTACAGAGAGGAAGACGCGTATGACTGAGGCGAGAGCCCTCGCCTAAGAGCCTACAGTTGCCAGTAAGGTAGAAAGTCCTTTTCTTTTTTTTTTTTTAATATTTTTTTATTACGTATTTTCTTCAATTACATTTCCAATGCTATCCCAAAAGTCCCCCATACCCTCACCCCCACTCCCCTACTCACCCATTCCCACTTTTTGGCCCTGGCGTTCCCCTGTCCTGGGGCATATCAAGTTTGCAAGTCCAATGGGCCTCTCTTTCCAGTGATGTATCCAGGGATCCATCCCATAATCGGCTTCCGAACGCTGACACCATTGCATACACTAGCAAGATTGTGCTGATAGGACCCAGATATAGCTGTCTCTAGTGAGACTATGCCGGGGCCTAGCAAACACAGAAGTGGATGCTCACAGTCAGCTATTGGATGGATCACAGGGCCCCCAATGGAGGAGCTAGAGAAAATACCCAAGGAGCTAAATGGATCTGCAACCCTATAGGTGGAACAACATTATGAACTAACCAGAAAGTCCTTTTCTATGCAGACATGTTTTCTTCCAAGATTATTCATTGTAAGTGAGGGAGAGGAGAGAGAGTAACGTAAGTGAAATTCTGAAAGGAAGTAAGGAAAGCTTTTGGTTTAAATCAAGAGATTTACCATAGCACAGGAACATGGCAGCGACATTAAGGAGTAGGGATGGAGCTGAAAAATGAACATAAAAATAAAATTCATCAATGGCGAATGATATTTCCATGACCCAGAATCCCTCCTTCCAGTCTAGTTTTTTTTTTTTTGCTTGCTTTCCTATTTGTTCGTTAATTTATGTTTCTCCATGGTTGGTGTGGAATTCATTGTGCAGTCTTCTCCCTCTGCACCCAAGGGTTGAGCCTGCAGGTGTTCATGGTGTACAATAGCTTTTGCCCCTTAGTGGAGGGTTTCACCAATACAAGGAATAATAAACTGTCTTTCTTTCTACTTTTCTCTACTCTCATTATGATTGTGTGTGTGTGTGTGTGTGTGTGTGTGTGTGTGTGCGCGCGCGCGCGTGTGCATTCTTGCATGCTTGTGTGCATGTCCATGAGGCTAGCACCGGGGATCTTCTTTTATCCCTCTCTGCCATTTGGTTTTCTCACAGTATCTGAAGCTCTATGCTGATTGACCAGGAAGCCTCAGGATCCTTCGGTCTCTACCTCCCAGTGCCAAGATTACAGGTCTTGCCACATCCAGGTTTTTTACCTTCTTGCTGAAGATAATACTCTAATCTTCATGCTTGTACAACACACACGTGACCCCCGAGCCATCTCCCTAGCCCTTCATATTTCTCTCTTTAAAATTTAAAAAAATTTTAAAAAACCATGAATAGTTTTCCCTTTGACTTAGTTTTAATGGTCCCCACTGGACTGCAGATGGAAAAGAAAGGAAGCAATGAACACTATGCTGTAAGCCAATCATGGGTGTCTATATTTGTCAGCCAGTGACTCGTCTGAGGGTCTATCCACTAAGTTAAGATGATCGCAGGCAGGTTGTCACGGTGGCGAAGGCTCTTCCTGTCAGAGTGGGGCGGGGGGGGGGGGGAAGGGGGAAGACAATCCTCTAGCATTATCACTCTCTCTCTCCTGCCTCAAGAAGCTGACATATGAGACTCTGTCGCTCAAAGCCGTGGTTCCCACCTGGAGTGGAAGAGGAAGCAGCGAAACAAGCAGGCAAGTTCAGAGACTCTGAGCTGCTTACGCCCTGGAAGTGCTGCGTGGACTTGGAGAGCAACTTCCTGCAGACTTCCTGTTAGAGAAGAGGACTGGACGTTCAGCTGTGGCTAGAGCAGACCTTCCTTCAGCTTTGTTATCTGAAGCCCAAAGCCTTCCTACCCAATGCCATTGGTTCAAATCATGTTTGCTTGTTTGTTTGTTTGAGACAAACTATTAAGCACTGGTTTACCTGAGACTTTCTAAATATCTAAGTACACACGAAGCTATCCTCAAACGCAGGAAGTTTTTTGACTAATACAAGGAATAGCAGATATTTTATCTTTCTCCTTTTCTCATTTCTCATTATGAGAGGGAGAGTGTGCGAGAGCTCTCACTGACACATGAGGGGGTGTGCATTCATGTGGGTCTCGTTGGCCCTGGGTGTCTCCTGTCCTGCCTCTGCTTCTCAAGTACTGGGATTAAAGGTGTGCACCACCATGTGTAATCCAAAATCATATCTGAGTGAAGTATATCTGGCTAATATAATACACGACCTTCCCTCTTCCCTAAATAGTGATCTGGTTCCTTGAAATATTCTTAGGTTCTTGATAGGATGGAAAATCCTTCCTGTGGAATATCACCTAATTTCTGAAGACCATTCAGACATAAATCTGTGCACTCACATGTGCGTGCGCGCGTGCACGCACACACACACACACACACACACACAGAGCCAGTTATTCCAGGGCATTTGAAACATTATCCTGGTCTCCCTGAATATTAGGCATATCATCTTATTTAGTCCTTTCTTGACTAATATCATTTTCAATTTTTTCTACTAAGGATGACAGAGATGAGCCATTTGAGTGTGACCTTTTCCTTTGCCTGTCCTTACAGAGCCAACAATTCCCACCTGAGTTGGCTGTGTGCCTGGGTGACACTAATGTCAATGACTTGCCATGCCTTTTGTTGAGGATGCCTGTAACTACAGGTTTAGAAACTTTCGCAAGCCCTCAGACAGTGCTTACTTACGGGCATGATTTTTTGCCACCAATTTTAAGTATACCACCAAGTATATTATCCTTATTAACAAAGACTAGATGATTTTTAAATTTTTATTTTTTTATTATTCTCTCTCTCTCTCTCTCTCTCTCTCTCTCTCTGTGTGTGTGTGTGTGTGTGTGTGTGTATGTGTGATGTCATTGATGTCATGTGCCCCAGTGAATTAATCACAAGAGCCTGAGTGAGGGGTTATTTACAATGACATGGGCAACTTATCAGTAGCTACACCACTGAAGAAAACATTACTTTTCTGGGGCAACCATTAATCCTGCCTACCGATACTCATAGAGGAGTGGAGCCTCATGAGCACCCATCCTGAAATCCTCCCTGGAGGAAGGTCAGAGCTGCGCATACATAGCTCTGCGTTTGGTGCTTGGTCTGATCAAGCCCAGCCCAACAGTCATAAACAGTGTCAGAACCTTTTCCCAGGTCTACTCCAGTGGCCTCCTCTACCACAAGGCACTTGACTCACATCTGCTGCCTCGGGGACCTCTTCTCTCTTCTGGGGAGAGGAAGGGCCTGGCCACCGGTATTCACATTGCTTAACCTCTTAGTCAGATCTAGGGACAAAGGTTTGTGTTGCGAAAGGGCAAGTGAAACTTAGCCTAAGGCTGGGTATGGGCTGGCCTTACTTCACAGGGAAACGTCTTCAGTTTATATAATTAACACTTTCCATCTTCCCTTCACAGAATCGTCTGAAGAAAACAAACAAACAAACAAACAAACAAGAAAAGCAGAGTTCCTGAACTCTGAGGCTGATACTAGGACTTATGGCTATTCGGTGGAGCAACTCTCTAGCCTTGATATGGCAACAGCTGTGTCACTTCCCACCCTAGTCACCATTTCTCTAAGGGACCTAACCCTGCATGCTCATCACCACTGATATATTACTCCTCGCTCAAACTTACTAAAAGTTCCAACTCTGTAGTACCAGAGCATTAACGTAAGTGTGGCTAGATCCCATTGAGCGCATGGTGTTGGTGCCATGGCAACACGTGGGCGCATGCGCACGGGTCTGCCCCTGAGTCCACTGCCCTCATCGGTTACATCCCCAAACTGCCAACATTTGTGTTGTCTTTGAAAATCATGAGTCGCTCCTTCCTCCTTCTTGATCTGTCTGAAAGTTGTCCCCACCCATAACTTCCCTGTTTAGCCCCAGCCTGTAGAGAAGGCAGCAAGAAGATGCTTGTATGGGGCAATCCATTTGACCCAGAGAAAAAGAGAACCAAGAGGATGCAGGCAGGATGGGTGATGATTGACTGGGTTTCTTCCTTTAAGATTCATGTTATTTTATTTTACTTTATTTATGTGTATATCTGTGTACGTTTATGCACATGTCTGGGTGCCCACAGAGGCAAGAAAGGGCACTTGATCCCTTGGAACCGGAGGTACAGGTGTTTGTAAGTCACGTGATGGTGATACAGCTGCTGGGAGCTGACCTCCAGTTCTCTGAAAGAGCAGGAAGCATTCTTCACTTCTGAGCCATCTCTCCAACTCCAGGAGTTCTTATAACTAATGGTCTCACAGTGCTACAGAGGCTGAGGAGTGTGATGACCTGTGGGTCACAACAGCAAACCCAGAACAGCTGATAAATTCTAGTCCAAATCCTAATCCAAGAAGCATGGAGGTCTAACACAGGTAAGGTCCAGTCTATGTCTTACTCCACAGGCAAGAGCATTCACGCTCACGCTCAAAAATAGGCAGAGGGAAGACATTTTCCTACCTCTGCGATTTTGCACAACACAGGCCTCCAATGGGTTGGATGAGGTCCACCAGGGCTGGGGAGAGCAATGTATACTTCACTCTGCCAGGTCACGGTAGCACACATCAAAAGACACCCTTGCAGACACAGCCATTACAAATGCTTTTCTAAATACCTGAGCACCCTGGAGCCTGATCAAGTCAGCACATACAACCAACCACAACAACGCTCCTCTCGCTTTTCTGTACCGGTCTCTGGCATCTTCACATCTTCAGGGCATGTTTCTCCTGCTGGCAGAAAGTGAGCTCAGCAAGGTAGCC
The DNA here is from genome assembly GCF_000001635.26 of Mus musculus. NCBI lineage: Eukaryota > Metazoa > Chordata > Mammalia > Rodentia > Muridae > Mus > Mus musculus. The sequence continues at coordinate 43,137,079 of NC_000083.6, read as the reverse complement.
GTGAGGTCCAGGAATGACATCTGTCTCCATATACTGGCTTCCAGCCTGCCCTTCTTCTTCTGAAGTTGTCACCCACATCCACCCTCCGGGCTCCTCAGAACCTTCCTCCTGTTCTCAACTCTGCATGGGCTCTCTGGCATCGAGGTTCAGACCTCCTGGCTTTCCCTGACTGTAGCTACTCAATGCATCTTGCCCAATAGGAAAACCTGAGGTCTCCACTCACACAGCATGTGGCTATCTCCATAGCAACGTTCTGAGAAAGATTTTTCCCTGTTGTTATTTTACTTATTTGTGATTCTGAACTTCCTCCTCAGCTTATCTTTCTGTTCTGATTTTGTAAAAGCATTTATCAATTATATATAATAATGGCCTTATCATGACATTTCCATCCCTGTATACAATGTATATTGATCATATTCACCCATCGCTCCCCTTTCTTCTCTCCCTCCCACTCCTGATCCCCTCCCTTCTTCTCAACTAGCCCCCCTCTTTTTTTCATGCCCCTCTGTGTATGTTACCCAGTGAGTTTATAGGCACATGTGCCACTCATCAGTGGTCAGTCACACAGCTAAAGAAAATGTTTCCTCCTTTCCTCAGCTACCATAAATTGCCTGTCCATTCTCAGGAAGGTCTAGGCCTCATGGGTTGAGCCTAAAAACTCTCACAGAGAAATGGGGAGCCCAGGGGACATCATAAGTCCTTTTTGTTCTTAGAAGGAGAGCTGGGCTGAGCCCACCCACCCTCCCATGTGGTCCTTGGCTAGAATTACTTGGAGATAAAGAAAGAAGGATTTGGGGGTGGCATCTCCCTTTGTAGTCTTAGTACCTCTCTCTGGACCTCGGTATCCCTATTTGCAAAACAAGGGGCCAATATCTGCTCTGTGAGGGTGATTTGAGGGCCTTGATAAATGTACAAAGACATGCACAGAATAGGCACTCGGAAGTTGCTGCCTCATCACCCAGCCCCTAATTTTACAACCCAATCCCTGCTGAGTCAATCAGGAGAGCAGGTGACCAGGCCCTAGCGAGCACCTAGGGAAATGTGGAAAAAGCCAGGTGTGTCTTCCATTTTTCAAACAAGAGCCTGGAGGCTCTGGGTGCCTCTTGCCTTCCTTTCTCCCAATCACTCCCCTAATTGACTTGTCCTGCTGCCACCAGCCCAGAGCAATCTGCAGCTAGCTCACTGCCACCAGCTCAGACTCTCCCCACTGCTGCTCTCAGGAGAGCATATTAGCACTCGGTGCTCAGATGCATTGTGCAAGCCCATTCTGGCACAGACTGGGTGACAAAGCAGCTTTGATGTATTTGGGGATCAGAGCACCTGGGTACATGTGGCAGAGAGCTATTATTCCAAAAGAATTCTCCTTTTCTGTTCCTCTTAATGTTCTCTGTTTGCAGAACTCCATTCACAATTGAGGAGTAACTATGTTCTCGAACCAATCTTCCTCCCTAGGCTCCTTATAGTTAACCATTAAGCCCTCAGTGCTCAGAAGCAAGTCTGGTCTATTTCAGGTACCCAGTTAACTGTACATAATGCATAACGCCCCCCCCCCCTTTTTTTAACCAAGCCTAAGACTGTGTCTAACCAAGCTTCCTCCTGCCCCGGTCTCTAATTCAGTTTGTTCTGCTGCACAGGGTAGTTTGATAAATGCATCTTTCCTGTATTTCAACTCTAGGCTAACTGGGGGCTTCTATGCAGGTATTTCTGCAACTAACATTGACATTTATTTAAAAATAAATAAAGGGCCAGATAATAATCTTTTTAGGCTTTCTAAACGAAGGGGCAAAACCAAAGACATCATGTGCTTCAACAGGACTCCCGTTTGTTTCTAGACAGAGAACACTTCTCATGCTGGGTCACATTTCCAAACAGACTATCAGCCAGGTTTCTGTAACTCATGCTGGGTGAGCGTGGCTGCAAGCCCATATAAACCCAGACTCTGCTTATAATTCCTGACTTTCCCTGACCATCAGAGCTACTGTAGAAGTAGGAAAGGTTTTATCTCCTTGCATGTGGAAAGAGAATTAAGAAATGCCTGATGTGTAGAACAACAATATGAACTAACCAGTACCCCCAGAGCTCGTGTCTCTAGCTGCATTTGTAGCAGAAGATGGCCTAGTCGGCCATCATTGGGAAGAGAGGCCCCTTGGTCTTGCAAACTTTATATGCCCCAATATAGGGGAACGCCAGGGCCAAGAAGTGGGAGTGGGTAGATAGGGGAGTGGGAGGGGGGAGGGTATGGGGGACTTTGGGGATAGCATTTGAAATGTAAATGAAGAAAATACCTAATAAGTAAATAAAATAAAAAAGAAAGAGTCCCATGAAAACTTTTGGTGCCTAAATATTTAGAAAGAGACAAATGCACGCATTATTTATTCCATTGAAAGGAGAAGGTGAACTCTGTATTAATATTGCTGTCTGATTTGCATTCCTAGTTGTGCTTTCTCAGTGAGTCCACTGAGCTTGTATAAAAGAAGCTTATATATAAGTATAAGTGGACATTAAGGTAAATTGAAGCAGCCTATTGAATAAACCAAGAAAAATAGTACTCATAAAAAAAAAAAAAGCCTGATGTGAACTATCACTGAGAAATATCCATTGAGATTTGAGGCAGTTTCTGGAAGGGTCTTTGCTCTGACGCCTACATCCGTCACATGTTATCTCCTGCTTTCCTGCTTGCTAGCTGAGGTGCCTTGTTTGTTGCCATGTGAAAGAAACTCACCAAGCTTCCCTGTCACTTGGTGGTTGAGGGATGTGCCTAGAGGAGCCCCCAGCTTAAGCACTTATGTCTGTAGAGATAATCTCTCAGGTACTGTGTCGAAGCATCACCTGTCATTAAAGATCTGGTGGCCTATCTTATTGGCATTTTAGAAAATAAAGGGCCAGGAAATAAACACTTGAGGTTTTCTAGGTCAAGGGGTAAAACCAAATATGCCGCATGGTGTTTTTTGCCAAAGGCAGGAAGTAGAAACTGGGAGTTCCAGTAGACAGACTGAAACTCTGGGAGGTTCACCACCTGCACTCTGAGGAAATTAGATATATGATACTGAGAAGTAACCAGCCATGTGGCAGACATAGAATAGTTTAAACAGGTTAAGTAAGTTAGGAGTTAGATGAGGAATAGGCCTAGCAAACGGCCATAAACATTGTTAAATGAATAGTAAGCTACTGGGAACTAGAGCAGGAGAAGGAGAGCCTGCAACTCCGCGAGTCTCTCAATCCACACCTCCTCCTGTGTTGGTTTTACCTGTTATTCTCCTGATAGTATAATGGGGCAGCTTTTAAAGATTTAAGTGTGTGTGTGTGTGTGTGTGTGTGTGTGTGTGTGTGTTTATTTGTTGACTCTTAGGGCTAGAGAGATGGCTCAGTGACTAAGAGCTTGTGTTGCTCCTGCAGAGGATCAGGATTGGGCTCCCAGCACCCACGTGGTGGATCACAGGTGTCTGTAACGCCAGTTTTAGAGTTCTGGCGACATTGTCTGTCCTCTGTGGGTATTTCATGCATGCGATATACACTCAGACACATGCGATATACACTCATGCGATATACACTCAGACACATATACACAGACATAACATTTAAAAACCAAAATAAATCTTTAAAATGTTCTACTCAGTATTTTTCAATACGTTAAAGGTGAAATTTTTTTAGGGTGTCTAGTTCACTATATCATCTCTGGCATGCGTGTATATTTGGTTGTTGTAGGGACAGGGTGTCAAGTAGCCCAGGTTGACCTTAACTGACTTGTGTAACTGAGACTGGTGTGAACCATCTGCTCGGCCTTCTGAGTGTGGAGCTTACAGGCATGTGCCCAGCTCCTGTTCTGAAAGCTCTAATCTTCCCAGAATATGAATTCAGAGGTGACCTTGCCTTGTTTCCCAGTGGTACACATCCTCTGGTATTTATTTGCTTGCATAATCCTCTTCTGCATCAAATCAAGGATGCTCAGGGTGGCCGATAAAATACAGCAGAAGTGATGGTTTGACAGAGACTACGGCACAAAAGAACCTTTTATCTGTTTGCTCTTCTACAAAAGTCATTTCAGTGGCGACCAACCACCATGCCATAGAGACACTCACTCACACAGAGATGCGCCATTTGAAGAACAGATGCCCACCACAAGAAGAATGCCCATGCCAGTTAAACAGTATCATGCTGAAATGTTCATGAACTCCAAAAGACCACCAAGGAGCCGGATCCGATGCTATCACACCAGGGACTTTATTCACAAGCTCGAGCGTGGGTCTTGATTCACTGCTGACCCACAGGACGGTTCCATGGAAAAATTCCTTGATCACTCACTGGGACAAGGTTTTATAGGAAATCACAAGTGAAGGGTGAGTGTTTCAAGCCTAGCAAGCATCTAATTGGGGTGCTACTGTGACCTTTGGTGTAATTGGCTGGTGCTGGGAGCCAAACGTTGGCTTTCCTCCTAATTGGTGGTTGTTAGGCAGGGGCGGCCTTGTAACCTGGAGGTGTTGGGATTTGCTGGGGATTAACCTGGAAATTGGTGCTAGACAGTGGATTTGTTAGAGGAGAATAAACTGGAGATCCAGATCTTGTTAGGGGTAGCCTGGAAACTGGAGCTAAGCTCAGGTTTTGTTTTGGGTAATCTGGAAACTGGAGCTAGGTACCGACCTGTTAATTTACTTAAGTCAAGTTTGTCTAAGATGGAGTCTGAACCCAAAGAATTTGATCTTTCAACAGCAAGTGACATAACCTTGGCCAAGATGTGCTCACTGCCTTTTGAGAGCCTGGGGCCAGACCCACACAGCTAAGGAGCCCCTGAATTCTTGATCTTCAGATGCCAAATGCTGTCAGAAATGGTTGCTATTTAAAATGGCTAAAGGGTCAGCAGGATAGATCAATGGGTAGAGCACTTTCCTCACATTCCTAACAACTTAAGTATGAGCTCTGGAGCCCACATAAGGTAGAATATGAGAAATGACTCCACAAATCTGTCCTTTGATCTTCCACATGCACTTTGGGAGCCTGCACATGATCAAAAATAATAAATAAATAAATAAATAAATAAATAAAGCTACTAAGTTGGGAAGGTACCTAGCAAAACATAAATTGGAGCTCTTTCTGCTCTAATGTAATTCCAAACATTTTAGAAACACTTTTGACAATAGAAAGATTTCATTAAATCTTGTGTCTACAATATACATGAATCCTGACAATGACACACTACTCACATTGTCTCATAGGACTTCAGAATTGCAAAGCTTGGATACACACTCATGGAGTATGGGATGGTGCTTCCAGCAGCTGCTGGGGGTTGCTGGGGGTTTGCAGAATCCCAAAGACCTGTGGTTAATGGGGAACAGGTGACCATGGGGTCCCTGAGGGGGCTCTCACTCCACGTCTTTGCCCACATTGTCCCTTGCTGAGTTTCTAAGTGTTGAGGTTTGGTCTGATGCTATGCATTGTAATGCTAAATTCTATAGCCAAAGGTCTTGGCCTACAAAAGACTTCTCCTGTTTACAAGCTTGTGTTCTGCAAACCTTGTCCCTTGATTTAAAGCTACTGGTTAAATAAAATTCTCTACAGCCAATTACTGGAGGGATTAGAGGTTTGGGGTGACCTCATGGGTCAGAGGAGAACCAAGGAGAACTAGAAGGTACAGAAGACAAAGGAGAAGGTGCCATGGTTTGGGAATCATAAAAACATGGCCCTGAGGGCTGGCCAATTGGAGTTAAGAGCAGCCCAGATGAAACATAGTTAAGTAGTAAGTAATAATTCAGAGTTATCAATAGGAAAGTAGATTCTAATAACGTAGAGGGTAAGTATCCACCCAGCTCTTGTGCTGTTGAAGGTTTATTGTAATTATAAAGGCTGTGTGTGTCTTCTATCTGGGAACTAAAGAGTCAAAGGCAGGGTAGAAGCCCCAGGTCAGGATTAAAAATTTTCTACATCTAAGCCCTGCCCACTCCTTGCACAGCTCAGATCTCACCTATGCAGCTCTCTGACTCTACTGAAGAAGGAAATTGGTCCCTCCTCCCTGTGAGTCTTCCTCATTCCTGCAGTGACTCAGGCAGCTCAGGGCATGCTGCACCATCCCCCACAACAGATGAGAAACATCTAGACAGCCATGGAGCCCAGGCCCTGATACCTCTCTTTGTATATCATGTATGATGACTGACTAGGAAATGGGATGCCTCCTAAGAGAGGACCATATTTAGGATATAGTTTTAATAAGGGACACACCCACAGGAAATAGTTAAGCTAACCACCATGGAAGGTTATAGTGTGTTCCCTTGACAAAGATACTAGAAGGAGGAGCTGTCTCCCCTAGTCTGTGCCACCCAGAAGCAACTCTTGTTATAAACACAGATATGCAAGAAGAGCCCTGACCCCTATACAGCAGCAAGGCCTTGCCACCCACAACCTGACCTGGGATACACACCCATGTATGTGTTCTGCAGTTAGAAACCCAGATATGAGGCTGGCCCTTCATTCAGTTATATGGCAAAGGCTGTTTGCTACCTTCTCTGGGTACTGACTGAATCTAGTAGTGACCTCGGCTTAGGCACATGTCCAACCAGGATTGGTGTGGGTAGCACATTTCTCTTTCTCCTAGTCAGATCATACGTTTTGTGAACGGGTTTAATGTTCAGTTTCCTGGTTAAGCCAGTTTCATTGCTTATATTTAATAAGATTTTTAATTAAACAGAAACCCTAGAGAGTACTTCCATTTATACAAACAAAAGAGAAAGACAAATAAACACTAGCATTGAGTGACTAATGATGTGGTCCTTTGCTCAATGTTTAATCTGTGACTTACTGACTTCTGGCTTCCTTCTACAGACTTCCTACCCAGCCTTAGCAACCTGTGGCCAAGAGAATGTCTTTATGTGTCCTTTATGTAGACTGCCAGGCTACAGCTGCAACCATCTATGTGTCTATAAACCTGAAAACTCTTTGGCCTATAACTGAGTTCCTTGCTTCCTCCTTTCCTCTTTCCTCCCTCCTTCATCCCTCCTTTCACCTTTCTCTCTCCTCCCTCCCTCCCTTCCTCCCTCCTTCCTTCCTTCAAAGTGCTGAGCATCACACTAAGTACACATGCCTGTGAGGCTATCAAAGAGTCATATAGCAGCCCTGTGCCTAAATTACCAAACCTCTAATTTGAAGAGAGAGAGAGAGAGATTGAGACAGAGACGGAGTCAGAGAGACGGAGATTCTTTAAAACTGTGTCAAATTCTTCATCACTTCACAGAAGAGAATAACTATCTTACAAAAACTAGAGTTAGCATCACGAACATCTGTCCAAAGGCATGTCGGAAATTCAGCCTCATTCACATTCCTCTACAAGATGGTCCAGAGTTCGAAATAGCTACAACCTCATGAATTGATGAGAGGTCTAGTAACCACAGACCAGAGCCTTGTGTGTCCTTTGCAGCCCTGAATGTGTGGTGTTCAAGTAGTGAAGCTATTCCTCAAATAGCCTTGCCTTCCTCCCCTACCCCCCAGCCCTGGAAAGGCTGACGGAACTGATTAGAATGTCAATGATGTAGAGGGGTTAGAATGTTGCAAGTCTAGAGCCAAATTATCTTGGGGCATCTTTAGGATCCTAAACAGCCATTTATTGCCCTTCCATGTGCCATTAGGTAAATTCCGTAGAATGTGCGAACTCTTAGTTTCCGGCCAACCAATGGGCTGTGAAACACTGTCAGCATCTGAGCCTCAAGTAAAGTTGTTCCTGCTTTGCTGTGATCCACCTACCCGATGCCTCCACCAATGTGTTTGAAAAGTACCCGGATTTGTAATAAACTTCTTCTGCTTCCATAAAAACTTTACCAAATCTTAGCACATTGGACACAGAATGCTGGGTAACTTAAATCTGTATTACTAGGCCATTGGGACTCATATTTGGCTTCAGAATAAACTATTACCTGCTTTGATGTGAGAGCTGTGTTTTTGCACCAACACCTCTGTCTTCTTTGGCTGCAGTTGTATTAAGCAGACACCGTGCTTCTTACAGCCCTGGCAGAGGACCCAGGAACTGTTCATGAAATACAGATGCTGAGCACTGTGGACCCAGGAGCCAATGTGCTTGAGCCTTCCTAGCCTTCAGAAGTTGCTTGCCTCAAAGGAACCCATCTCTGAATTTGAGGTCAGCCTGGTCTACAGAATGAGTTCTAGGAAAGCCAGGACACACACACGGACACACACACACACACACACACACACACACACACACACACACACACACACAAAACAAAAACAAAAACAAAAACAAAAACAAAACCTCGGTCTCACCGCCCACCACCCAACCCCGAAATAAAAGCAACTTAAGAGAAAAGGGATTTCTGTGGCTCACAGTTGCAGGCTAGGGCCATCACTCCTGGGCAGTGGGGACAGCAGGAACTTAACACAGATAGTCAGATCATATCCATAGTCAAGAGCAGAGAGCCAAGAATTAATACTTACATGCCAGGGCTCAGCTTACTCCTTTTCAGTCAGCCCAGGACTGAGACTATGAGGTGGTGCCACCCATAATCAGGATAGGTCTTACCACAAGTAACCAACTAATACAATTCCCCACAGCCTTGCCCATAGCCAGCCTAACCTAGGCGATCCTTGCACAAGATTTGCTTTCCAGACGACTCTGTGTTGCATCAAGTAAATCAACTGTCACTTACCACAAACTCTGAAGTGCACATACCGTTATCTACCATTTAATTTGCATTCAACTTTGTGTGTGTGTGTGTGTGCCATGTCCAGTGTCTAGAAGAGAGAGTATTATATCTCTTGGAACTGCAGTTGCAGACAGCTATCAGTTACCCAATCTGGGTTCTAAGAACCAAATTCAGGTCTTACAGAGGAACAGCAAACTCTTAACTGCTGAGCCATCTCTTCAGCTCACATAGATTTCTCTATACATACCACTTATGATAGTTGAATCAAGACCAGCTAAGTAATTTAAAGAGACCTATAGCCCCTAGTGAAATAGAAGCAGTCATTAAAAGTCTCCTAACCAAAAAAAAAAAAAAAAAAAAAAAAAATATCCCAGGGCCAGATGGTTTTAGTGAAGAATTCTACCAGACTTTCAAAGAAGAGTTAATGCCAATATTCCTCAAATTATTCTACAAAGTAGAAATAGAAGGGACACTGCCCAATTTGTTTTATGAGGTCACAGTGACCCTGATACTCAAACCACATAAAGACTCAACAAGGAAAGAAAACTACAGACCAAATTCAAACAGAACATAGATGCAAAAATTGTCAATAAAATACTTGCAAATGAATCCAAGAGCACATCAAAAAGATAATACACTGTGATCAAGTAGGCACCATCTCAGAGATGCAGGGATATGAAAATCAGTAAATGTAATCCATCGTATTAACAGACTGAAAGACAAAACCACATGTCATCTCATTAGAAGCAGAAAAGGCATTTGTTAAAACCCAACACTCCTTCATAATAAAAGTCCTGGAATAATTAGGGATAAATCAACATAATAAAGGTAGCTTACAGCAAGACCACATCAACTTAAATGGAAAGAAACCCAAAGCAATTCCACTAAAAAGCAGTAACAAAACAAGGTTGTCTACTCTCTCCATACCTTTTCAATATAGCACTTGAAGTTCTAGCTAGAGCAATAAGACATCTAAAGAAAATCAATGGGATACAAATTGGAAACAAAGAAGAAAAAGTGTGTTTATTTGCAGATGATATGATAGTATATATAAGTGACCCTAAAAATTGCTGAAGACAACACCTACACAACCCATTGAACGTGGAGAAATTGAGCTGGTGCCTACATAGAGCCTTCACCTTTATCTACCAGAGTTCTTGGTATGGGAAGGCACACTACCAAAGGAGAGAGGTAAACCCCAACCCAGCCACAAACTCTTTGATCTACAATGATGCCCTGCCTGCAAAATACACTAGGGCAATGGTGTCACAAATCTTATGGTAGTAACCAACTAATATCTGATTTGATTTAAGGTCCTCTCCATTAGATGAAACCTGACACTGCTTGGGTAACCAAGAACCTGAGACAAGCTAGTTCAGGAACCTAGGGTAGAACCAAATATTACTATTTTTAAGCAAACAAAAATGTAACGATAAAATGACCCCTGATGACATGCTCATTGATTGGCGTCTTGTCAGCCATCATCAGAGAAGCTTCCTCCCTTAGCAGATGGGAACACAGAGACTCACAGACAGATATTTGTAAGAAATGAGAGACCTTAAAGCACTCTGCCCTAAATGGGCTATCTCCATCAGATCCCTTCCTTTGGGGCTCAGGGAAAAGGAGGCAAAATACAAGAGCAAGAAGGGATGGGGCACACCAAGAAAACAAGGGCCGATAGATACACATATGAACTCAGAGACTGAGGCAGCATGCATGGACCTGCACAGGTCTGGACAAGATTGGACCCTAGAGCTGAGAGAAGATGTAGACACAAGCCCCTAGGCCTAACCCAGAAGCAATTCCAGTTGATAACCATTTCCAAATGAAAATTTAGTTTCCTCTAAGACAGTCTTGCTGTGGAAACAAACGACTCTTAAGGGTAGGTTACATGTCCAGAACTAGATGGTCAGCAGAGAATGAACTCAACAGAGTCTTTGGAGCTTCCCTGTCTTACTGTGCTGTGTCAGGGATTTTCCTTTATTATTATTTTTACTTTATTTTATTTATGCAGTTTTATTCTCTCTCTTTACCCTAAAGGTCCTTCGCACATTATATTATGGTTTCCAGCTTAGAGTTTATATGGAATTCCTCAGTGTGTGAACAGGTGGATCTATTTCTTGTGACTTCTCTTTTCTTTCTGCCTTTTTGTTTGTCCTATTCAGTTGTGTTAGGTGTTGTTTTGTCTTATTATAATCTATATAATAGAAGCTTGTTTTCTAATTAGAGACAGAAAGGTGGCTCTGGATAGGAGGGGAGGAACTAGCAGGACTAGAAGGAGTGGAGATTGTAATTAGGATATATTATGTGAGAAAAAAAAGATAAGAAAGAAGATGGTCTCAAAACACTGTGTAAGGCGCAGCAGTAGGTTTTGAAAGAAATAAAACATAGGGACAAAAAGTGACCTAAATTATATGTGTCTGTGATATATATACATCATATATACATTATATATACATCATATATACATATATACATGCATATATACATACATACATGCATATATACATACATACATGCATATATACATACATACATGTGTATATGTATACATATATATGAGATACAAACTAATATGTATTTTTGAGGAGTTTTTCACACAAAGGCAGAATGGGATATGATGGTGCTTCTCCTTTGGAACAGCTGAGAAGCTATAATCACATTTCCAGTTATGCAGACCAAATTCATGTGTACTGACTATACCCATCCCTGGGCCTGACTTACAGAGACTGAGATAAAATATTCCAAATGCAAAACAGAGCAAGGCTTCTGGCCCAAGCTGTAGATGAGAGGCCAGCAGGAATCCTGATTGTGTTGAACCCTTTGGGGTTTTTTTGTGCCTCAGAGGACAACAACTTTAATTAAAATCATTAAATTGGGGCTGGCTTGAACATGCTTGCCACCAAGGCTGTAAACTACCTAAATTCAATTCCCTAGACCCACATGGTGGAAGGAGAAAATCCATTCCTACAAGTTGTCTGTCCTGTGATTGCCACAAGTGTAGTATTAATGTTTTAATAAATCCCAGCACAGCATTACTTCCTACCTCAATGGTTTATGATCTCTAATGAAAAACTCACACACAGCCTTTATATTTTAATATGACTTAAGCAGCACAATAGCTGGGCATCTGCCTAGCCTCCATACTGCTAGACTCTACCTCCCGCCAATAATTCCAAGTTACTACTTACCAATTTCTATGTTCCATCTTGGCCTCTCCTGGCCCAATTGAGCAGCCATCTGGGCCACTCTCTCCTGGCCCCTTTACAGGGTGGCTCTGCCTCTTTGTCCTATACTACCTTTCAGGCATTGAGTCTCTCTTCCTTCTCTCTTCCCAGAGGTCCCACACCTGGGAAACCTAAGCCCCACCCACCTCTTTTTCTTCTCCCCAGAGATTGGCTGCTGGGAACTTTATTTACCAATCAGAATTAACTGTGGGAAGGTTCCCAGAAGCTATGTGCAGACCCTCTCATGCAAATAGTTATGAGGAAACATAATTAGCATTAGACAGCTACATTTCCCCCCTTTTGTCCAATTAAAAACTCTTTTCTCCCAAATATACATTGAACACAGTTATAACAAGTATGTAAATTGTAAGGTATGATATACACTTAGAACATCCAGTACATCATATCTGACAATTTAGATAAAGTACTCTATTATCTATCTTAACTTACAGAATTTACAAATCTGTACCTCAATTATGCTTGATTTTAACTTGCAATACCCTCAGAAAACCATCCTTTCAAATCTAGAACATCTTCTTTAGTGCTAAATAACTTAAGTTCAATTATGAGACTATAACTATTTTTCAATTCCATCAGAGATCTGAGAAGGAATTTAAAATTATCAGAATATGTAGAAAGCACAAAGACATAGCTTCTAAAACTTAATACAATTTGTAGGAACAACTGACTGCCTGGACAGTCCTCAATATTCCTTATAATGTTGGAGCACCTGTCTTCAGACTTCTGGTCCAGAACGATCTGATAGACCATAAATGAAGCAGGAAATATAAAGGACTAGCTTACTCTGTTTTGGCAGAGCTTAGCAGTCAACTGTCCTGCATCCATTTGTCCTTTCTGGACAGTAATTGTCTGTAGAATTAAATTAGGCTATTTCTTACCAGCAGCTAGCTCATCGCAATCAAAGCAACTCCAATTGGGAGGTATTGATACTCAGTACCTTCTTTGCAGTGAGATGGGGGTACTGTTAGGAGCAGACATGTCTCCTAGTCAAAAGACCTATTAATAGTGAAATGATTTTAAATGCCATATTTTGTGGACCTCTGATGTTTTTGAAGACCATCTATCTATATGTAATATAATTGAATTGTTAAACATTGATTACTCTTAGTTATTTCCTACGTGATAATCTTGAAAACACTTTATTGTAATTAAATCAGAATCTAATATGAGCATGAGTTTACTATCTGACCATTAACTTGCATCACTTAATCATCTTAAACCATTTGTGACAGTACCTATTAGAAGGACTGGGTCTAAGCCTTGTATTGTATAAATGAGTTGTATAGGCACAATGCCTGTCTAAGAGTAACAGAATTAATTTTAAATTTTATATCAATATACAAAGATTTATACCAGTGAAAACCTTAAACCTGTATCGATATATAAATTCTGTACCAATGTAAGAAAATATAACTTTAGTTCTGCATCAAAATGTAAAGATTTCTACCAATGAAAGATTATAACTATAAAATGTTTTGTTTAAGAGTAAATTGAATAATCCATCTCACATCTCTAATTTCCTATATTACTCTAGTCCCCATTTTCATTTCAGCTCCCTTCCTTTTACCTAAGAAAGTAAGGCTAGAGCAAAGGAAAGAAAAAAAAAAAGACAGAATCTCCAAGTCTAACCTCTCTAGTTTCCTCCCTGTCTAAAATTATGATCATTTCCAAAGTATCCCTTAATATGTTAAAATATCTATAATTTAATAATAATTAAATAATTAAAATATCTATAATAATGTTAAAATAACCATAGCCAGACACCTAAACCCAAGGAATCAAGATGACAACTCTCCATAACTACTTCCTGCTGAATTGGGGTGATGAATTTTTTTCAAGGGGGTGGGAGGTGTAGGGAAATAAGAAAACTTGGTTAGAGTTAAGAAAGCTAGTTTTCGCATTTGTTATCCAGTCCCTGTATGCTTAGAATGTTCAGGGCTTAACTGAAGTCTTGGTGGATCTGTCTGAAAGGCTGGATGAACTGATGTCATGGGAATCAGCAGCCACCCCTGACGCTGCTCTGGAAGCAGGTCTCTGGAAACAGCATCAGGTGAGGCAGGATGTGGCAGCGAGCTGGGACAGCGGGTCATCTCAGCATCCCCAAGGATGAATCTTGTCAGAGCTGTATCTCCCTGTTTCATTCTGTAATATATGAATCTTACAACCAAATCTTTATTCCTATAAAAAATATTTGTATGGATTGTGCAAGGTGCACAATCCATAAGATAAGGATGAATTTTTGCTCCTTGTCTGGGCAGGTGAAAGACAGCTGTCTTTTTCATGAATTAGTTTGATCAATAACCAATTGGAATAAGTCTTCATCCATGCCATGTGGAGGACGCTCTGTGCCAGGTGCACTAGCCAAACAAACAGATGCAATTTGAAAATTTGTGAATACATCTGTGTCCACAGGGGGTGGTGGCATACTCCTTTAACCCCAACACTCTGGAAGCAGAGGCAGGCAGATCTCTGTAAGTTTGAGGTCAGCCTGGTCCAGCATACCCAGAGCTATACAGAGAAGCCATGTCTCAAACAAACAAACAAACAAACAAACAAACAAGTATGGTAATAGTATACCATCTTCTGTGCACATACACAAACCTGTGCGCGTGCCCACTGAGGGCATTGAGTGTCCTCCTCTGTTACTTTCTGGCTTTTCATTTGAGGACGGATCTCATTCTGAATCAAGATTCAAATTTTCCTGTCTGCGCTGGAAGCCAACTGTACTGGCTAGTTTTGTGTCAACTTGACACAGCTGGAGTTATCACAGAGAAAGGAGCTTCAGTTGAGGAAATGCCTCCATGAGATCCAACTGTAAGGCATTTTCTCAATTAGTGATCAAGGGGGAAAGGCCCCTTGTGGGTGGGACCATCTCAGGGCTGGTAGTCTTGGTTCTATAAGAAAGCAGGCTGAGCAAGCCAGGTGAGGCAAGCCAGTAAAGAACATTCCTCCATGGCCTCTGCATCAGCTCCTGCTTCCTGACCTGCTTGAGTTCCAGTCCTGACTTCCTTGGTGATGAACAGCAGTATGGAAGTGTAAGCCGAATAAACCCTTTCCTCCCTAACTTGCTTCTTGGTCATGATGTTTGTGCAGGAATAGAAACCCTGACTAAGACACCAACTAACTCCAGCAATCCTCCTGCCTCCACCTCCCTCCAGAGCTGGCCTTATAGGTTTTCCCCAGTATGTCAGTACACAGGTTCTGGGATTTGAACTCCCATCTTTATGATTTCACAGAAAGTACATTTAACCACTGAGCTACTGCTCTGGCTCCCCAGACGTGAGTCTCTCAAAACAAGAACTCACTACACAAGCCAAAGTTACCCTGGGATTTACTCCAACGCCCAGGCTAGCTCCCATCTCGGGAGCCTTCTGCTTGAGCCTCCTGAATGATAGGGGTACAGCCCGTGTCACCACCCAGCTAGGAGTTGCCAAGCTTTGTGACTGTGAACTAAGTTACTGTGCTTTCTCGTGCCATTTCTTCTTCCAACACTTAGATAAGAATACATGAATAAACAGATATCAGATCAGAGTGATTTTGCTAATACTGCCACCCACCTGCACTGGGCTAGGATCTCGAAATGCCAGAATAATCTGCTCTCCCCCTATTATATACATGCATATGTTTGTGTCCACGATACAGCGACACTGAAACAATTAATAAGATGAGTCTGAGGTGATGGCTCAGTGGGTAAGAGCATTTACTATGCAAGCAGGGGGACCTGACTTCAAATCCTCATAAAAAGCCAGGCATTGCCAGGCACTACCATGTATCCCTGTAACCACATCTTTGGAGGACAGAGACAGGCAGATTCCAAAAGCTTGCTGGCCAGCCAGCCTGGGGAAAATGACTAGCTTCAAGCTCAGTGAGAGGCCCTGTCATATAGAACGATATCTTTGGCCTCTGCATGCTTACACATAGACTCGCACACACAAACTCATCTGTACACACACTATTGGCAGTTCCTTTAGGCTCCATCCAACAGCTTCCTAGCAACAGCTTGAGGCTTGCCAAGTGTGAGCCAACCTGGTGTATAAAAAGGACTGCTTGCCCTCCCTCCCTCTCTCTCTCTCTCTCTCTCTCTCTCTCTCTCTCTCTCTCTCTCTCTCTCTCCTCCCTCCCTTCCTCTTCATCTCCTCCTCCCTCTCCCTCCCCCTCTCTCTCTTCTCTTTTCTCCTTCCCTTCCTCCCTCTCTCTATCTCTCCCCAACATGTTCCCAGCTGGCCTCTCTCTCTTTCTGTCCTCCTCTGTCCCCCACCTTCTCTGCCTCTGCCCCTTTTCCAGGTCCCCTATCCCTTTTATACTAAGCCTGTGGTATGACTGATTCCTCAAGGGGTATGCCTTGGCAGAGGCCTGCTGAAATGTTCCCCATCCCCAAACATTATACCACAGCTATTTTATAAAACACAACAACATGCACACCACACAACTTAAAAAAAAAAAAAACTATAAAAGCAGCTGGGTGTGGTGGTGCAAGCTTTAATCCCAGGACTTGACAGGTCAGGCAGAGGCAGGAGGATGTCTGTGAGTTCAAGGCCAGACTGGTCTGTAGTAAGTTCCAGGACAGTCAAAGCTATTATACAGAGAAACCCTGTTTTGAAAACAAACAAACAAACAAACAAACAAAGAACACTATATATATATGCAAAAAGGCAATACTATGAAAAAAACTCTTTAAAAGTCCTGCATATAATTTCTAGCTGATGTAAGCACACAGGATCAGGAGAATGGGAGACCGGGAATGTAAATGTGATCAGAATAATGGGGGGGGGGGGAGCAGGAGTGGGGGTGGGGCACTGAGGTAGGCACAGAACAAGAGGCAGAGAACTAACATTTTAGAAGGCCAGCAGGACAGCATCGGCCTGAGAAAAGGACATATCCTTGGCTTAGAAACTTGTAACATTTAGAGTTACATATTAGCTAAGTGACCTTGAACCCAGTTGCTAGACCAAGGCTCATAATAATCCCCTCCATTACTTATGGCGAAGATTAATATAATTAAATGTGATGACATGTAAGAAGCAGATGACAGCGTGCATTGTGGAGGTCTAGTAGGGCTCAGCTGGGCCTCAGTTTGAATCTCCTTTTTTATTGAGTGTTGTTGATCAGCCTTGGTTTGGCTACATAGTGTGTTCATTGAGATGAAGGGGGGGAAAAATCAATCAATTCGTTCCCTGTTACAATCCAGCTCACTCGTGCTAGAAGGAGTCATATCTTTTCTTCCCTAGAATTCAGATGAAGACTCCCATTGTGCCTCAGAGACAAGTGAGAGAAGTAGCTGGGGTTTACCAAAGACAAACTTCAGGGGGTGGGGACTGGACAGGGATGGGAGGCGGGGAGGGAGGGGGCGGTAGGGAGTGCGGGGTGTGTGGAAGGAAAGCACCAATTAGCTGCGAACACTTCCGCTGTTTTCAGTAAAACTTTGACATCTTCCAAGAAGTCGCCTTTCTGACTCTCTCGGGTTTTATCTGATTAACTGGACAGTCCACAAATTCCCCAACTGTCTCACTCTTTGTGTAGTCAAGGACTTGCCCTGGAGCGCAAACTGGAAATGAACTCGGTGTGTGTCACCGCAAGTTCAAGTTAACAAACAGGCTTGTTGCAGGGCGGGGACTGGAGGCTTGTGAAGTGAGTTTCTTCACTTGGGAAGGTTCCGTCCCAGCCTGGAACCTTTCTGGAGAGCACCAGGCAACCCATTCAAATAAGACATTCAGTTGCCTTCCCTGGCTCAGCAGCTACGCTAAGTGGGGAGTATCCCTTGAACATTTCACAGTGACATTTAGGATGTCAATCGATAGGTCTCAGCAGAAGAGGGGACAGCTGCCGAGGAGGCTAATGTTGTCACCTGGCTTATCTGTAGATAGAGGTGGGTTTTCTGTCTACTGAGCCATTAGTCTTCTGTGCACCTGTCCCTCTCTTCAGAGTAGCAGTTCTTGCTCATCCCACCTCCATCTGGCTCTGCCTTATCAGTGACTTCTTAAACGCCCTAGAGTTCAAACAAGTGCGAGTCCCGGGTTCCTAGAAATAGGACAGTAAAAGAACACCTGGGAAACATCCGTGTTCTAAGGTGTAGCTCCTGTAGGTGCTGGGAAGAACACAGTTTGTGATGCTTTTGTCGGGTTTGGGGAGAGATTTTGTCAACAGGGGCCTTCCAGGGGATTCAGTGCTCTAGGCCCCAGTCCAGCCCATTTCCCTGAGGATCTGAGGTATGAGAGCCAAGCACCATCCAGGGCACGGTTCCTACTCAGTCTCCATTCAGTTCTCACAGCTCTGCCAGGCTGTTTGTCAACTTCTTTGTGAGGGAAGGAAAATATCAAAAAATCAATAAAAGTAGACCAGGCAGTGGTGGCGCACGTCTTTAATCCCAACACTTGGGAGGCAGAGGCAGGCGGATTTCTGAGTTTAAGGCCAGCCTGGTCTACAGAGTGAGTTCCAGGACAGCCAGGGCTACACAGAGAAACCCTGTCTCAAAAAAACCAAAAAAACGAAAAAACAAAAAGAAAAGAAAAAAAAAGAAAAAAGAAAAAAGAAAAAGAAGAAAGAAAGAAAGAAGAAAGGAAGGGAGGAAGGAGGAAGGAAGGAAGGAAGGAAGGGAGAGAGAGAGAGAGAGAGAGAGAAAGAAAGGAAGAAAGAAAGAAAGAAAGAAAGAGAGAAAGCAAGATAAAAGTTAGGACTCTGTACCTAGGCCCACCTGTCCCTGCCCCAAAGCCTATGATATAGTCATTTCTCTCTCTCTCTCTCTCTCTCTCTCTCTCTGTGTGTGTGTGTGTGTGTGTGTCTGTTTATGTGTGTCTGTCTGTCTGTGTATGTATCTGTGTGTGTGTGTGTGTGTGTGTGTGTGTGTGCGCGTGCGCGCATGCGTGCGCGCGCGTGCATGTAGTTAGGGTACAAACAGAAAACTATGTGTTCGAAGTAGAACTCTGGGTATTAGTTACCGCTCATCCTATCTTCACCTGATGGGCTGTCAAGACTGACACCAGCCGTCTGCTTCACCTGTATCTCCATACCCTCTCCTGAGTGCAGGCTGTATTTTTTTTCTAACATCTTTCCACTCCCGTTTCCACGGCTCTCCAATCCACTCTTCGCTTGCCTCTGCCTGCAACTCAAATCTCTACTTGCTGGAGCCCTTCAAGAGGCTTCCATAACCATAACCGTGCCCTAGACATTGTTTTGAATACTTCTATGTGAGGTCGCTATGCCATACCATTTTCAATTCCACTTTACAGCTGGAAAAGCGAAAAACCTATTGAGTTATGTCCCTTGCCCAAGAACGACCACTCATTCATAGGTAACATAGCTATAGGATCAGTGCCTTAACCTTATACTGTATGCATAGTCTGAGCTTTGAACTTGGCTTCTCTAACCTCTTTCCCTCCTCTATGTTCAGCCACTGGCAACTGACACTTAGAATATACTGTGCCCTTGAACTCAGTGCCTTCTTGTCACTTGCCTGTCCCCTGTGTCAAAACACAACCTTCCACACCTACAATTAACTTGGATCCATTCTCTGAGGCTGAACTCAAGGGTCACAGTGTCTAAGGAGGACTTCCCATGGACACGGTCACTTTCCGAAGTTTATCTAGATGGATGGACCAGTTTGTCCTTCTGTCACTGCCTACTAAAGCAAGCTTAGGACTCATGAGAGGAACCTAGGTCTTAAACATTGTGTTCCTTCAGTAGCTGACACATAGCAGATGTTCTGGGAGTTTTTTCAATTTTTTTTGTTTGTTTTTTAAATGAAAAACGTTCAAGTAGTAAATACACATTGAAAAGGCTGAGAAAAGAAAAAAAATTAGAATGGGCTGAAACATCCAATAATGTAGTTTGACCTAAGAGAGGTTAAGTAAGTCTCCCAATGATGTAGCCAGAAAATGGCAGATAAGATTGGAATCAAGTCAGTTGTCAGGGCTCATTCCAGATTTTTTTTTTTTTTTTTTTTGTATTTTAATAGCTCTGCACTTAACCCATAGCATATGAAAACAAAGAGTAAAAACTAATGATTTGGACACTTGATGTTATTTGGAATGAGCATACTTCTTTCGTAGAAAAGAAGTCTCCATACAGATGGGTAGTGAGGCGGGAGGCTTCTCAACGTGAATGAGCTAACACAGTGACTGGTTAATAATTAGAGTGAGGAAGCACAATCAACTCTGCTTGGAACCATTGCTCATGTCCCGATGACGCCAGCTGCCATGTCAGGTTAGTATGACGGACTGAAATTTACAGGCGGATTAAGTGTTTCCTCTGTAGCTGAGAGCCCTCATTCTGTTGGCCATAAAAGTTTATACATTGGATCTTTGCCCTGAACACATTCTTCTCCTCCCCGCTCCCCGGACACATGGAAACCTAACTTTCTACCTAACCAAGCCTCTAACCCTGTCACGACGCATGCCTGAGTCCTTGTTTCTGCTCTTCTGTGTCTGAAGAACAAAGATATCACCACCCCTCCCCCACTTCAGTGGTTCTCTGATCATCCCCATGTTACCTTCTACCCACTAAACCTAACTGTGACATGCTCTCTTTTTGCCCCTGCTCGGTGTCAGCTTCCAGATCACCTTTCACCTCCTGAAGATTTTAAGCACAATATCTAAACGTGATCATTTCTTTAATTTAGTTTAAAACATTTGTTTCCTTTGTCATTTCGGCCACGAGCTCTTCCATGTATACATGGCATTTGTTGCTGTTGTTGTTGTTGTTGCTATTTGAGTTCATACACATGCCTAGCTCTTGACTCGCTTCCCTTTGTCTGCTTTCCTTGACAACCCTCACATCTTCATCTAATAGTTCTTCCCAAATATCTCTCAAATCCACAGCTCCTGCTCAGGGAGCCCCTGAGCTATAGACTAATATCCTGCCGGCTGATTCTGCATCAGGAAATGAGCTCTCTGCCTCTCTTCCTTCTAAGTCTGGCTTTCCTTAGGCACTCTTTTCTCCTAGTGAATGATAACAGGGCAGAAAAGGATGCCGAATGGGGCCTTGCCTCGCTATCAACTCCCAGCATTCTCTTGGGCACCATCCCTGTTCAGTCCTTCTGTCTTGCTGCTCTTACAGTTGTGGTGTAGTCTACCCTGCTAACCCTTGACTAAACTGGCTAATTGGTTACACTACACCAGCTAACAAAGCATGTTACTAGAGGAAGACTGGACCACAACTTTAAATAGCAGTTTTATCTGTAGAATAGCCTTAAATGTTTGAAGTGGAAAGCTAAAGTTCTTCATCCAGCCTATTTCTTCTCTTGTTTCTTCCTATATAACCCTACTTATTCAACCCAGCATTCTTGATGTTGCCTGAATAACATATTTACTCATTGAATATTTATTAAGAACTTGATATTGATTAGCCTGTGTTAAGTGCTGGGAATATTATGGTAAACATGACTTTTACATTTATAATCGGGTTATGCAAAAAAAGAAACTAAAGAATGGCATGGGCTAATCTAGGAAGACAGCTGGGTACTCAGGCATTTATCTCTGATAAAGTTTTATCTCTAGGCTCATTACTGGACAGATGCAAAGTTTGGGGAAACTGTTCCTAAGGTGAGTAATAATTAAGATGAGACCTGAAAGTTAGATATGAACAATTCAGGCATGGTGTAGGAGAGGGCATGTCCTTAAGACTGCAGGAGACATGCTCATAAAGATGTAAGATGAGGAAGAACTGACAGAGAAAAGGCATCTGAACATAGATAAAAGAGAATATTGCCGTGAGTGGTGGCGCACGTCTTTAATCCCAGCACTTGGGAGGCAGAGGCAGGCGGATTTCTGAGTTCGAGGCCAGCCTGGTCTACAGAGTGAGTTCCAGGACAGGCAGGGCTACACAGAGAAACCCTGTCTCGAAAATACAAAACAAAACAAAACAAAACAAAGAGAATACAGCGGTGGACAGGATGTTACAGATGAAGACCACAAGGGACCCAAATGTCAGTGTGGCCATCGACATCAAGGTTGACGTGACAAGTGACATCAGCAAGAGGCCAAGGAATGAGGGACTAAGGAGGGTCCATCCAGGTAAACAGCGGAGAGGTCATCGGTGACCACTCCCTCTGAGCAAGGTGCTGGGACCAAGACTAGATAGATCACTGTGGAAAGAGACAAGAGTGGACCAGGGCTGGGGATGTGAGCCAGGCTGTGCTTGCCCAGAACACCAGAAGCCTTGGGTTCCATCTCTAGTAACAGCACAAGCCAGGCGTGGCAGTGCACACCTGAGGCAGGGCAGTGCACACTTGTCATCCCAGCCCTGGGGAAGTACAGGCAGGAGAGTCTAAAGTTCAAGGTCATCTTCAGCTAACCACTTGGTGAGTTTGAGGCTAGCCTGGAACACGTGAACCATACCTCAAAAAAACGAGTGGGGGATGTGTGTGTGGAGGAGGGGCTGATGGACCAAAGACTGAACTGTTGATTAATCTCAGTGAAAATATCCAACACTGTGTCCTCTGGTTATCTCTTCAGCCCCAGTTAGACTGCTTCTCCTTTCCCTCCACTGCCTACATCTTCATCCCCAATTTGTCTTCCTGTTGAAGTCTTTTCATCCTTCATAACCAAGTCAAAGACCACCACTGTGTCCTGCATGCCCCTGCCATCTGACAGTGAGGATGGACCATTTGGTAAGCACAAGGAATTTTGCTGTATTGGCACCTACTCCCAGCTCCCTAGTCTCACCCACAGCATGTCCTTTAAGTGACTGTCACAGCATCTGCTTCGCTGGCTTGTGGTCTGTTTAGCTGTGTGCACCCGTCTCCTTGACTACAGTCTTCAGGGAACTGTCTGTGTATTGGTTATCTGTGAGCTTCCCATAGTTCCAGGCTTAGTGCAATGAGCACGGTGTCAGCAGCACAGAACTCTGCAGGCTGCTCTCTGACTTAAGCTGACTTAAGCACGAGCTTTTTTATGACATCA
The DNA here is from genome assembly GCF_000001635.26 of Mus musculus. Classification (NCBI taxonomy): domain Eukaryota; kingdom Metazoa; phylum Chordata; class Mammalia; order Rodentia; family Muridae; genus Mus; species Mus musculus. The sequence continues at coordinate 43,114,294 of NC_000083.6, read as the reverse complement.
CCTTTGCCCTTGAAGGCAATGACTTTTAAGAGTATCGATATGATGTCACTTGGGCTTGCAAGATCCCTCGGTGTAGAAAGATGCTTGCTGTGCACGCCTGACTACCTGAATTTGAGCCTCTGAGTACACAGTGGAACGTGAACTCTGAAAGTTTGCCCTCTGACCTCCATATGCACACTGTGGAACATGCACATGAACAGATACACACATGCACACACACACAGTCACACACAAACACAATAATTATAAGTGAAAAAAATTTAAAACACTATCTACAATAAGACTTTAAGCTCTTTGAATTTGCTTAAAAAGTCGTCTCTATCTTCTTAATTTTTTTCACAGTACATTTTATATACTTTACATATTCTCAGTTCTATAAAACGTATAATTTCCTTTAGCATACATGAATGCATACACCATTTATAAACCAATTCTATGCTCTAAGGGCAAGTAACTCAGCTTTGAAGCTTAGAAACCGGGGTAGCAACTGATTAATGAGGTTGAGTTAATTATTCACACATCTGTCTTTCTAGAGAACAGTCCAGGGAATTGTTTAACCAGTCCAAATGAGAAAAGTGACATTGAACGGAGGGATTTCTAAGGAAGTATATGAAAGGGACAAGTTCCAAGTGCCTGATATGGCTGATTTGAAGACAGTGATGACAATGGACAAAAAGACCCCTCTACTGGTCTCATGCACACTCCTGCGTGCGCGCACACACACTTGCATGCACGTAGAGATGAGAGGAAAATCTGTGAGAGCTGGTCTCAAGGCTTAACCTCAGGTCATCAAGCTCAGCAGCAAGTGCCCTTACCCAGTGAGACATCTCGTTGGCCCTAGATTCTTAGACTTTGTGTGTGTGTATTCTGTATGGCCCTGGTTATATGTGTGCACATGTGAGTAAGAGTGTGTACGTGTATGTGGACAAAAGCCAACGGGCAGTGCCTTCCTTATTTCTGCTTCTGCTTTACTTTATATATGTACTTTTAAAAGATAATGTCTCACTATGTAGCCTTGGAATTTGCTTTGTAATCCAGGCTGCCTTCAAACTTGCAGACCTTTTCTGCCTCCCAGATGTGCTACCACACTCATATCTAGCTAGCTAGCTATACTATACTATACTATACTATACTATACTATACTATACTATACTATACTATTCTATCTATCTATCTATCTATCTATCTATCTATCTATTATCTATCTCTATTGAACAATACTATATCTATTTATCTATCTCTATCTATTTATCTATCTCTATCTATTTATCTATCTATACTATATCTAGCTATATCTATCTAACTATATTATCTCTATCTATCCATCTAGGTATCTATCTATCACCTATTATCTATTTATCTCTGTCATCTATATTATCTATTTATCACATATCTATCATCTATCATCTATCTATCTACATCATCATCATCATCATCATTATTATTAATTTGTGCCTGGGTATTTGCTTGCATGTGTGTCTGTGCACCATGCATGCATGCAGTATCCTTGGAGACTGGAAGGGCACATTACATCCTAGGTCTAGGGTTACAGAGGCTTGTGAACCACCGTGTAGATTGCTGCTAGAGCTGGAACCAGCCAGTGCTTTTAACCATGAGCTATTGCTCCAGCCTCTCCCTTTACTTCCTGAGGCAGGTTCTCTCATTCATGATGGATCTCACTGATTCTTTGAAATGGCTGATCAGACAGCCCCAAGGATCCACTTGTTCCCTTCCTACCCCTGCTGGGGTTACAGGAAGGCACCATCACATCTAGATATTTTTAGATGTTGTTCTGGATGTCTAGACAGAAGATCTCATACTTGCAGAACAAACACTTTACCATGGAGCCATCTCTCCAGTCCCCATCAGTGCATTTTAGACAGCAAGCACATGGCTGGCCACTCAGCCCTGGTTTTCTCAGTAGAGATGGAAATGAATGTAATGCTCCATTTCTTCAAGAAAGAAGGAAATTCAAAAGTACTGAGCCTAAATGTTAACTTCTGCTACTTTGACAGTAAGTATACAAGCAATTGATACATCGTTGCGTTCCTTTCTCTAAACATGAACTGTACATTTAAAAGGGAAAATATCCATGGCTTCAAATTCACTGGACTACAGCAAAGCGGAATACATTTTTGTACTGATCCAGTCATGTGACTTCTTTGCTTACTCCACAAGCACGTAAGGATCAGCTATTTCTTCAGCTTCAGAGGGAGAGGCACACAATAATAATCAAGGGAAACCGCGTGAGTCTGGAGTAAACACAACTCTAAGCTCAAGTCAGAATGAGAATTTGGAGTAGTGAAAAAGAGGAGGCTGCCCCCGAATACTGAGGAGCATAAAAAGCATGCAGCCAGTCCTTGTTTGATCAATTATTGCTTATTTAGCAGGGGTGAAATTCACCCCTTAGGAGAGATCCAATATGCTGCTTGTTCTTCATTACTGAGCATGGCTGTACAGGTCCAGACTCAGGACATATGTTACTATTACCAGATTAGGGTTTCAACCTGAGCCCCCAACTAGCCAGGTTTGGCCACCTATCCTGAACAAGCCAAATAAAAGAGCCAAATTAAAATGGAGATTTATTCAAAGTGGCCACAATGGAAAGAGGGACAAAGGAAATACAGTGACCACTACATCCAAGTTTGATTTCAAATTCCATACGTGAGGGTACATAAAAAAAGAAAAGATATGCATAGTTGAATAGTTCAGACAAGGTGTGGCCTCTGCCCACGGCCGTCTCAGCGCCAACTCTCTATGAAGTCATCTAATAAGTTGCAAAATTCTTCACAAAACATTAGGTCTTCCTCTGGATGTCCCTGGGGTTTTGGCTATTTCTTCTCCCATGTGGAGATTCCTAGGGAAATTCTTTTAGAAGCCTGATAGCCAAAGAGGGGGTCATAAATGGCTCTTTAGAGAACTGGTTCTCAACCTGTGGGGCACGACCCCTTTGGGGGGTTCAAGGAACCCTTTCATAGGGGCTAAGACTATCAAAAACACACATATTTACATTATGATTCATAACAGTAGCACAATTACAGGTATGAAGTAACAACAAAGAGGCAGAGGCAGGCAGATTTCTGAGTTCGAGGCCAGCCTGGTCTACAAAGTGAGTTCCAGGACAGCCAGGGCTATACAGAGAAACCCTGTCTCGGAAAAAAAAAAAAAAGATTAGGGGTCACCACAATATGAGAAACTGTATTAAAGGGTCCCAGCATTCTAGACTTAGATTGTAATCATCTCTGCCAGAGAAGCTGACTACATGGTGACAGTTAATAGACAACTACTCATGCCGACAGGGGTCCTTCATATGTAAGGTGGATGTCCCCAGGTCATTGATATTATCAGAAGTAAAGTCAATGGACCCAAAGGTTATGAAGAACCTTTGAACCTAAGGGGAAAGACGGGCTAAGGAGCCCCAGGGGAGTGGACATCCAAGCACCCTGTTTCCTGAACGGAGACCAGATTCTACTCCTGATTTGGTTGTTAAGAGGCTATTTTAGGGGACTCGTGTGGTGTTTTCACACCTCCTCTCTTCCAGTTCAAAACTGCACTTATTAAACAGGAACAGCACTTAGCACCAATAGGGAAACAGCATTGTGCTGTCGCCCCTCCCCTTGCCCACCTCCTCAATGCACCTGCCAATCTCAGCTTGTAACGCTCACAGGAAACCCATGGTGAAAGGCCATCGACATCTAGCTAAGCAATTGCGCTCAGAACAAGGGAGGCAACAGAAAGCAAATCTCAGTCCTAAGCAAACCCATGTCCAGCCCCTCAGTAACAAAACAACCCCTCATTGATGCTCGATTTAAAAGGCTCTCTGCATTCAACAGCAGTGTTAAACTCATAACCAAAACCCAGCCATCAACGACCTATAAAATCCACAGCAGCTGGGCATGGGTGGCACACACCTTTGATCCCAGCACTCTGGGAGGCATAGGCAGGCAGTCCCCAGGTCAGCCAGGGTTCCATAGTGAGAACCTGTCTCAAACCAAAAATGCAAAACACAATAAGACCAACAACAACAATCCCACAACAGATGTATAAAAACCCTAGGTCTTGCTTGCTTGCTTGCTTCTTGGTGTTGTTTTGTTTTGTTTTATAAGCTTTATTTTACGTGCATGCATGCATGCTGTGTGTGTGTGTGTGTGTGTGTGTGTGTGTGTGTGTGTGTGTGTGTGCATGTGCTCACCAGTGTTGCTTATATGTATACTTCCACATGAGCTCATGAGTGCACATTAGTATGTGAGTACGGGGTCTCCTGTTGTTAGGACAGCTAGTTCTTCTAAGGCTCTTTCTTTATCTTCCCTTTCAGAGTAGTTCTGGTCAGACCCAGGACTCATCCAGACCAACACACTGACCCGTAGAAGGGCATCCTGGAAAGCTAGAGCTCAAAAGGACTTCGAGAGGGAAGGACCTGGATCACTGCTGTGCAATTGGACATAGGGGTCTGGAGATGGTGCAGAGATGAAGCCACTGAATGGCTGAGTGGGACCTGCAGCTCGGGTCCAGCTCCTGCTCAGCATGGGAGTGGGGCACAGACACCTGCCTGGAGCTATGTTTGTTACCTAAAAATTCCGCCAATGAAAGAAAGTGGGTGGACAGAGTCTCACCTTCTCATTAACTTGCTTTCCTGGATTTGGCAGCACATCGTGTCTTTCCAAACCTTGCTCCTTGGCCTAGTAACAACTTTTTTTTTCTTCAAGGTTCCACCTGAAGAAGCAGAGGGGAGTGGAGAAGGTTTATGTAAGTCTTGTGTCTAAACAGGTTGGGAGAAGGACTAGAGAGAGGAGAGGAGTATTGTTATATGAACCAAAGAACAGCCAGGGTCAGCTAAGGCCATTTGTCTACAAGGATCTCTGGTCAAAAGGGGGGTGTCTCTTTTTGCTTCCAGAGATGCCACCCAGGCTGGGTAGGTTCTAGAGTTTAACCTCTGAAAACTCCAGCTTGCTTGGGATATTGAGACCTGGAAATGTTACGCAACACAAAAACAAAGCTGAGGGTAACAGAAGACACAAAGATGAATTGTTGGGTCCCATGGAAAACTCCAGGATTCCCACTCAGCCTGGCAAAAATGTAGCTTGGAGCCTGAGGCTGGAGGAAGTCTAGAAATTTCCAGCTCTGTAGGGACTTCTCGACCCTTGGTCTGAACCTGCCCAAAACCGAGACACTTTATATCTCATGCCAGCCTAATCCTCCTGAAGTATGTTTTCATCTCGCCCCTCCCTGGACCAGGTCACTCCCTGGCTCCTCGGGGCCTCCTGCTTCAAGTCTCAACTTTGCTGCCCCATGCCAGGCCCACCATCATCCATCCAGCCCTGCCTTGCTTCCTGGTTCACATCTCTCCCCTCCCCTACACACCCTGCCTAAATTATACACAGCTGCATCCTCAAATAGTTTCTCTGCTCATTCCTAGCCCTGGTACTCCTTCCCCGTCTTATATTCAGAAAACCATGTCTTCTCTCTGTCTATAAACAACCTATCCATCATAGTGTGTGTCTGACTAACTGGTAACTATTGACCCATAACACTAACTCCAACGCAAACACTAACTCTGATAGTAAAGCACAGATGCCCGATGCTAACAACTCACTGGACTAAACCTTAACACATTCATGGTACTAATGACCCTGTGAGTTAAGCACTTTGATTATCCTCCTTTTCCATCTCTGAACATAAGAAAGGGGATATGGCCTTGGCCATGGTAGGACCTCTCAGATTTGGTGTCTGTTGAATATAAGAGGCCTTCAGTGATCACAGGAGAAGAGACAGCCCTACCCCATCCTCGGCTATGGGGCCTTTAAGACTTCTCACCACCTTGCCCTCAAATAATTTTTCTCTGCACAGTGCCATAGTCCAGGAAAAGCAGAATTTGGCCTGAAGGCAAGAGCTTAGGAAAATCTGTGTTCAGCATCTGAAATACCCAGTGCCTTCTCGGGGTATCTTAGACAGTGCATATGCATATCCCATCTTAAAGGCATGTGTACGCATTCAGTTAATATGTAATGCCCTCCACTTGAGAAGAACCCATAGTTCCTGATGCGCTGTTTTGTAGTTTTGTTGTGAATAATTGTCAAGTCCCCCCAAAAGTAGAAGCACCCCATAAAACCCTAGACCCTACAAGAATCAGTGCACAGCCAGGTTTGTTTCACCTGTGCCCTTTGACACCCATACCCCACTCCAAACCCTGAGGGATTTGTGCACAAGACCCTACTCACTACATCATCTCAAGGTGAGGATATCTGAAGAAGACATGAAAAGTTTATGTGAGTTGAACTTTCCCCTAATGAACAGTGGAGCTTAGGAAAGAGAAACAAACACACAAGGGATGGACAGAAAACACATCCACCCTGCTTAAATTGCTTCTCGACGTCATGTCTACCTACTTTATTCTTTCCTTTTTCCTTTTCTCCCACATGTGTATGCGTGTGGGGCTGTGTATGCATGCATGTGGATGGATGTGGATACTCCTGTGTGACCAAGCAAATGTGGATGTGGGAAAGAGAGATTGGCACTGGATGTCTTATTGCCTCCATCTTATTCACTGAAACAGGGTTTCCAGCTGAATCTGGAGCACGCTGATTTTGCTAGTTCAGCAAGCCACCTTGCCCTGGAGCTCCCCTTGCCTCTGCCTAATTAGTATTGGTATTATTGGTGGGCTGCCAGGCTCATCTGGAATGTATATGATCCTAAAGTTCTGGTTTCCAGTCCTCCTGTTTGCTTAGCAAACACTCTATGTACCCAGCCACCTCTCCAGGCCACGGGTTATTCTGTATCGTCGTTGTTGTAGACATTGCCCTGTACCTGGCAGTATTAATGGTCTCATTTGGGTTTGTCTTATGAACTTTCCTTGCGTTGAGAACACCCAGTTAGCCAGATCCCTTTTCACCCCTTACTGCACACAACCCCAGGTTTCATGTGGCTCCATATGGTTTATCATTCCCCCCCCCCCCATCTTTCCATCTCAGTTCCTGCCTTCCTTCCAAGCGAATCTCTAGTAATGTTCTAACTTCCTTTTCTTAGCTCCTGGCATGCAGAGGTGAGGTGGGAGCACCTACCAGGCAAGTGAGGTGGGAGCACCTCTCAGTCCATGAGTGAGGACTGAGAGAAGCCATCCTGGAGGGCACGGTGGTGTGATGAGTCTTGGAGGGGAGGAAAGAATTAGCTAGTACAGGAAGGGATGGAAGTACTTAGTGGATGGATGAAAGACATCTGGGGCAAAGGAAACATCTCCAACAAGAAGTAGAAGAAATTTAGGGTTATTGGGGAACGGAAAAAAAGTGCTATATAGCTGGCTCAATGCGTTGGAGTAGATACAGGGACAGATAGTGGTGCTTTAAACAACGTCAGTCTTAATACTGGTTGATCTTTGGGAGCTGGATGGAGCAGGGCTTATAGGAGGGAAGAATTCTTCCTATAAGTAACAGCCATGAGGAACTCCCCGATCACCTGTGGTCTCCAAGCCATTTTCATTTTAGACACCAACTTCTATCAGAATCTATTCTGTCATGACCAATATTACAGTGTCCTCCAAAGATCTGTCCCCGATGAAGAACTGACCTGACATCTAAGACTATCTATCACCCATGGCATGCATATCTATTTAGTCTGCAAACACCTGCTTTCCCAGAAAATGTTTTCAAAACAGAAAGGAGCCAAACATTATTCTTCCACATTTGCTTCATTGGTTCAACAACATGGGAGGATGTTGGTATAAATAACTCACTTTATTGTAGGGATTGTTCTTATCAGGTTGACGGTGATTTGCAGCACACCTGTGGAAAGATATTTAGAACAGATCATGTCCTAGCACAAAGGGCTGTCACATCACTTAGCTGAGACTTTTTGAGACTAGGTGAGCAGCAACCAAAATGGAATCTAGGCTGAGTGAATGCCCGCTGAGTAGGGCCAGTGTGTGGTCTCACTATGGCCGATCTGGTCTAGTCACTGCCTGTGCTCAGTCACTGGAAAGTCTGTACTTTGCTCTGGGCTTATTACACTTGGCCGGTTTCAGAGTTCAAAGGCTGATGGGTAATGTTTTTAGTTCTAGGGGTCATGACTTTGAATTGCTGTGGACTATGTGATAGAAAGCTCTGAAGTGGCACAAGTCATTAAATGACCTCTAATGTGCCTCCCTTTTACATAATGCTCCAGTCTTTATGTCATGGGTATCTAAAGCACTTAAATTTATGGCAAGTAAAAATTTTTTTCTGGCCTAAAATTAAACCACAATTTAATCCACAGGTTAAAATGGACTGGTTTAGCTGGTGGAGGGAGGCATTTGACTGTTGGCTCTAGTTTCACACTTGACAAGATTTAAACTCACAACTTCATCTGGGCTTGTGAGACTTAGTTTCAGGGATCAAGAGTCTTCATCCAAGAGAAAACACTGGGATTTCTCCAGGTCCCCTTCCATCCATATAACATTTAATTTCTATCCATACCCTTGTTTGAGCCCAGGGTTCACAGAACTGTGTTCCTCCTGTGGCTCATGGGTCTTTTTGTTTTGTTTTGTGTTTTGAGGTTTTTTGGTTTGGGTTTTGATTTTTAGGGGTTTTTTTTTGGTCTTTGGGTTATTTGTTTGTTTGGTTGGTTGGTTGGTTAGTTGGTTCATTGGTTTGGGGCTCTAACTATATTGTCTTACCTGATGGTTCTTCTCCCTACTCTTGTCTCACCTGGAAGCTCAGCTGTGCCCCTTACCCTAGGGATTCGATCCAATCTTACAAAGGGAGAGCTGTTACAGGGAGATCTTAGAGCCCAGGTTCCCTGTCTTTAACCTCTCCCTTCCCTCAGTCTGTCTCTATGGAGTTTCGGTCTTACTCGGTCATGTTTGACTGTCCAACAGAGGCTCCTAGCATGCTCTCTGTCCGCGTCTGCGCTCTGAGTCTAGGCTGGGCTCCCACCTATGCTTGGACTTTAGGCTTTTAAAGTGTGAGACCTTGAAATTAGTCCTTGCCACCTCCAAGTGCTATACCCCTGAGACACATGCCCCCGGAGTCTGCCCCCCACGGATCGACATCTGTGGTTTCATGCAGACCTTCAGACCGCATCCGCTTTCCAGTTCACCCAGGCTTGTTGCCCGATAAACACAAGAGAAAGCAAATGCGCATGTCCACCGCTACCTGAGCCTTGGCTGGGTTGTCAGTGCCACATTACCACCTCCTAACTGCTTCTCAATGGTATCTGCTCCATCTCCAGACTCTGATTTCTGATTAGAATCAGCCTGACAATAGTAACCATATCTTTCACGTGACCTTTGGGTTCTCAGAACCCTCAAAGCCACCCTAGCATCTGGGATAGTCTCTTACTCTGAACTCTGAACTTGACTTAAATGTAAAGACATACCCAACAGTGACGGCGGTGCTGGACTCCTGACTAGGACCAGTGCTCTTCCTGGGTGAAGCAGGATTACCAATATTAGTGTCTCTTTTATTTGCCTCTGAAGAAAATAGCTGTTCCATGAGGCAATTTAACAAATTGCATTTATAAAAGCAAGCAAATTAAGATTTCTTTAAATTAAATTATATACTAATCCGTATGTTTTACATTGTCATGCAAATTTAATAAGTTCTGTGTCAGTGATGTTAAGCAGGTTACTGCATTATAGACTTCTTGGGCCCTTTAATATACAGCTGGGGAACATTGAAATGTTGGTAATGAAGGGTGGTGAGGTGCGTCAGCAAATAAAATACTTGTACACAAGCCCTCAGACCTTAGCTCACTTCCTAGAAGCTAAGAAAGGTAAGAGAGAACTACTCACAAAGCTGTCCTTTGGCCTCTACGCATATGCAGTGGCAGGCACACACCCTACCTCCAACTATCACAAATAAAATACCAGCAATAGGTTGGTGAAGGCAGTCAGGGGTGTAGTTGTTTTTCATGTATATTGGCCTATGGATGTATATTTTACCAGAAGTTCCATGAAAACAGATACTGTGCTAACCTTCATTCTCTGATACAAACTGGAGCTGCGTCCATCAATAAAAACTTGACTGAGAAGGAGAGTCAGGTTAGGGAATAGTCGGGGCTTCTCTAAACATTAAATGAAGTAGTACTCACCAGGGATGCACAAGACTGTGGGTTCAGTCCCCAACACTGCCATATTGAGAAAAAGAGTTATGCCCAGAAGCAAACTCTAAATGAATTAGAGACTTAAAGATATGCCCCAGATGATAAAACTTCAGAAGAAAACAGATGGGGAAAGAGCTTTGCCTTTATTCTTGGCTACGATTTCATAGATACATCACCAAATGCACAGGCAACAGACGCAAAAGTAGACAACAGGGACCCCATCTACATAGTTCCGTTTCTATTGCTGTGATAAAATACCGAGTACAAGGCGATTTATAGGAAGAAGATTTTATTTGCCTCATGATTTCCAGAGGGATAAGTGTCCATGATGGTGTGAGGTACGGCAGCAATCGGGCATGGTGAAAGGAGCAGAGATCTGAGAGCCATGTCTCGGACCACAGGCACAAAGCAGCAGGTATGAACTAGACATGTGGGAAACTATCTGTTCTCAGAGTTTACTCCCAGTGATACATTTTCTCCAACAAGCTTGTGGTATCCAAACCTCCCCCCAAAACACCACCAACTGGGAACTGTACTGGCTGGTTTTGTGTGTCAACTTGACACAGGCTGGAGTTATCACAGAGAAAGGAGCTTCAATCGGGGAAGTGCCTCCATGAGATCCAGCTGTGGGGCATTTTCTCAATTAGTGATCAAGGCGGAAAAGCCCCTTGTGGGTGGAACCATCTCTGGGCTGGTAGTCTTGGGTTCTATAAGAGAGCAGGCTGAGCAAGCCAGGAGAAGCAAGCCAGTAAGTAACATGCCTCCATGGCCTCTGCATAAGCTCCTGCTTCCTGACCTGCTTGAATTCCAGTCCTGACTTCCTTTGGTGAACAGCAGTGTGGAAGTGTAAGCTGAATAAACCCTTTCCTCCCCAACTTGCTTCTTGGTGTTTGTGCAGGAATAGAAACCCTGACTAAGACAGGAACCAAGCATTCAAATGCTCAGGCCTGCAGGGAACACTTCTCATTCAGACCAATATAGCATCACATAAGGAAAGAAAACATTAACAGAAAAAAGAGACAACTCAGGAAAAAGGATAAAAATATTACAAACCATCCAGCCACTAAGGGGTTAATTATCAAAGTATATAAGGAACTCCCAAGATGTAATAAAATCCCCAAACTTTCCAAACAGCAACACATTTACTATCTTGATGTTAAAAGAGGCTGAAAAATTGAGTAGGGCTGACTGATACAACTCAGGGGTAATGTTCTTGCCTGGCATGTATGAGGCCCTGGGTTCAACCCTCATTACTATAAAAAGTGGAGAGGGGAGGAATAGGGGGTTAAATAATTAAAGTATTTCTACAGTGAAGTCATATGAGTGACCCACGAGGATATAGTCACTGACATCTGAAAGATGCAAATCAAAACCAACATGAAATATTGCTTTACATCTGTCACAATTACCATTATAAAATAAAGTTGTTGTTGTTGTTGTTGTTGATGATGATGATGATGGTGATAAACCAGTATTAATGAGTATATGGGGAAACTCCAAGCTTTTTGAACAACTGACAGAATGTAAAATGATATGCCATGTCAGAAGAGTATAGTAGGTTCTCAAAAATACATCCAGAAGATGATGGCTCAGTGGCTAAGAGCACTGTCTGAACTTCTAGAGGACCTACGTTTGGTTGCCAGCACCATAAAGCAGCTCGTAACAGCCTGTAACACCAGTTCTAGGGGATCTAACACCCTCTTCTGACCTCTGCAGGTAGGTACTGTACACGTGTGGTATACATGCATGCTAGCAAAGCACCCATACACACAAAATAAAAATAAATATTTTTTCAAAATTAAAAATTGGACTCTTACATGATCTAGTATTCAAAAGAATTTTACCCAAAAGAGCCATTCTAAATATCACAAACAGATATTTTCACCCCATCTTCATGGTAGCTCTATTCACAGTAGCCAACTTAAGGAAACAACCTGTATGATCCCTCATAACAAATGAGCAAAGAAAGTATGTGCATGTGTCTGTACACATGCACATGAAAATTATTCAGCCTTAACATTATGAATATTTCTGTAATACATGAGAACACAGATAAACTTTAAAGACATGCTAAGTGAAATAACTCTATCATAGAAAGACAAATGCCACAGCTGTCATTTTATATGAGGTATTAAAACAAGTAGTCAATTTGTATTAACAAAGTGTACAAAGATAGTTCCTACCAGGTAGAGCTAATGACCCATGGGAATTACTAAGTTTATTAGAACAAATAAGTTCTAATATACACTGTGATGGTTAGCCTTAACTGTCAACTTGTCACAACCCAGAATCACCTGAGAAGAGAGTCTCGGTTGAGAAATTGCCTAGATCCTGTGAGTATGTCTGTGGGAGACTGTCTTGATTGTTGATTGATGTAGGAGGACCCAGCCCAGTGTGGGCAGCAACATTCTCTATGCAGAAGGTTCTCAACTATTTTATGGCAGGGGATAAACAGAAGCAGGCAGTCAGCAAGCAGGCAGCAGGCAGCAGGCATCCATTCATTTTTCTCTGTCCTTTACTATGCGTGTGAGGTGACTAAGCTTGCCTTCTCATCGACTGTCCAGAACCTGGAACTGTAAGCCATAATGAACCCCTTCCCTTCCCCAAGTTCTGTTTGGCCAAGGTGTTTTATCACAGCAACAGAAATGAAGTGAGAACAGGACTATTTTTTTTATAAGAGTGTAGACTTCAGCCAGGCGTGGTGTTCGTACACCTTTAATCCCAACACTCGGGAGGCAGAGGCAAGTGGATTTCTGAGTTCGAGGCCAGCCTGGTCTATAAAGTGAGTTCCAGAACAGCCAGGGCTATACATAGAAACCTTGTCTTGAAACAAACAAACAAACAAACAAAAAACAAAGAGTGTAGACTTCATGCAAACATCTACTCAGCCCAGATAAAGCACCAATGACAGACTAAAGAAACTATCCTACCAAAGTGTCCATTCAAAAGCCAATGTGTTTATCTGGATTACTTACAGAATTATGGGTGAGAACTTACTGACAGGAACACTGGACAATACAAGTACAATACTGCATTACTCAAAAACCCTGAGTATAGGTGATGACTCATGAAGGGTGTATCCCAAGAGCTCTCTACATGATTTGCAGACAACACAACAGACTGGAAATAATCCTGTCTCCACAGAGGTCCTTACTATTTATATAACCTTGGGGAGAGAGGGGTGTAATTGTCCTGTTGTTGTGACAAAATATCATGACAAGAACAACTTATGGAATTAAGAGTTTATTTTTAGCTTTTGGGTCTGGAAGGAGAAGAGTCCGTCTGCAAGGGACAGGCATGGTGGCAGGAGCAGGGAACCAAGAGACTGACTGCATCTCCAACCACAAACAAGCAGTAGAGAGGGAGCAAATGGTAAGTGGAGCGGGGTTATATATTCTCGAAGCCCTCCCCCAGTGACATACTTCCTATGGCAGGACCGACCATACCTCCCAAACCTCCCCAAATAGTGCCCACAATTGGAGACCAAGTGTGCAATGCCTGAGCCTGTCGGGGGCATTTCTCATTTAAATTAAGCTTACCTTTATCCAGTGTAGTGGTTTGAATGAGATATCCCCCATGGTCTGGGCAGTTAAATACTTGGTCCCTAACTGATGGGTGTATGGGGAGGCTTAGTAGGTGTGACCTTGCTGGAGGAATACATCACTAGGGATGGGCTTTAAGACCTCAAGATTTGTGCCATTTCAAATTTAGCCTCTCTGCTTCTTGTTTATTGTTCAAGACATGAGCTCTCAGCTGCTGTTTAGCCACCATTCCTGCCTCCAGACATGCTTCCCCACCATGATGGTGCTGGACTCATTCCTTTATAAGCCCCATATAAACCCTCCCAAAAGCTGATTTTGTTGCGGTGTGTTATAAAAGTAACTAATACTCCCAGCGATCCTGCTCCTGGATATTTGTCAAAGAAATAAAAATCCATGTCGATACTGTTCTTAAGTGGTCATTGCAGTGTTATTTGTAAATAGCTTCAATTAAAAATGATCCAAAAGCCCTTCAGCGTGAGGATGCCTAAACTATGCTACATTCACATCAATGAGAAAAAAGCCAGTCTCTGGAGGTTACATGGTATGTGATCCAGTTTCTAAACACTCCTGGACATGTGTCCAAAGGGAGGAGCAAATTTATGTGTGGGTGTACATAAGTATGTACATGTGTGTATGTGGAGACCAGAGGAGACCTTGAGTATTCTTCCTCACATGTCGCGCACCTTGCTTCTTGAGACAGATTCTCTCATTGGCCTGGGCTCACCAAGTAGGGCTAAATGTGAGAAAAGGTAGCGTTGGCTTGCTACAAATCTCAGTGGTTCACCGTTTCTGTCTTCCCAGGGCTGGAACTACCAGTGTATGCTACTACCCAAGCTTTTTCTCATGGGTTCCTGGAACCCAACTCTGGTTCCTGTGTTTCTTTGGATGGCACATTCACCCCAGATTTCATTGATGTAAGACTCTGTAAGTGACAACTGTGTGGAAGAGTTGCCATGTCTGGTGGTGAAAGGGAAGGTACAATTGTGAACAAGAGTGTCCTTAGGGACATTTCGTAGTGCTATTTCCAGATGGTAGTGGTGGGTACAGGAATCAGTACATCTGATGTTTAAAATACATCAGAAAAGTGTGTGCAAGAAACCAGCGTGAACCACCTAGCATCCGTCTTTGCTTGGTAATATAATAATGTCAATCTCCTGGTTTTGATTATGTCTAAGGCTAACTTACTTGGGGGAAACTGGTGGAAAAGAAAATGTGAACGTTATAGTATTGTTAAACTTAATGTGTTATAACTTATTTCAAAATTAAAAAAAATAATCCAACTATCAATGTCAGACATGGTGATGTATGTCTATAATATATCACTGGGATGGTTGGGTCAGGAAGTTCATTAGACCGAGGATAGCCAGCCTTCCTACCAAATGTAATATTTTTTTTTACTAAGTGGCCAGCAAGCCCAGTCAATGACAGCCTGGGATTGATCCTTGGGTGGGTAAAGAACCAATTCTTCAATGTTGTCCACATCCTTTTTGTAGCACATTCATTTGCATACACACATAACAAAAATACTTTACATTTTAAACATATGTCAATAAGGAAGGATTGGAGAGATAGTCCAGTGATTAAGAAAGGGCTGGAGGCTGGAAAGAACCCAGATGTCCCTCAACAGAGGAATGGATACAAAAAATGTGGTACATTTACACAATGGAGTACTACTCAGCTATTAAAAGGAATGAATTTATGAAATTCCTAGGCAAATGGTTGGACCTGGAGGGCATCATCCTGAGTGAGGTAACACAATCACAAAAGAACTCAAATGATATGTACTCACTGATAAGTGGATATTAGCCCAGAAACTTAGTATACCTGAGATATAAGATACAATTTGCAAAACACATGAAACTGAAGAAGAACAAAGACCAAAGTGTGGACACTTTGTCCCTTCTTAGAATTGGAAACAATCACCCATGGAAGGAGTTACAGAGACAAAGTTTGGAGCTAAGACAAAAGGATCGGCCATCTAGAGACTGCCATATCCAGGGATCCATCCCATAATTAGCCTCCAAACGATGACACCATTGCATACACTAGCAAGCGTTTGCGGAAAGGACCCTGTTATAGCTGTCTCTTGTGAGACTATGCCGGGGCCTAGCAAACACATAAGTGGATGCTCACAGTCAGCTATTGGATGGATCACAGGGCCCCCAATGGAGGAGCTAGAGAAAGTATCCAAGGAGCTAAAGAGATCTGCAACCCTGTAGGTGCAACAACATTATGGACTAACCAGTACCCCGGAGTTCTTGACTCTAGCTGCATATGTATCAAAAGATGTCCTAGTCGGCCATCACTGGAAAGAGAGGCCCATTGGACACGCAAACTTTATATGCCCCAGTACAGGGGAACGCCAGGGCCAAAAAGTGGAAATGGGTGGGTAGGGGAATGGGGGACTTTTGGGATAGCATTGGAAATGTAATTGAGGAAAATACGTAATAAAAAAAAAAAAGAAAGGGCTGGAGGCATTGTCTGGTAGTTAAGAATGCTTATTGCTCTTATGGAAGATGGGGGTTCAGTTTTCAGCACCCACAGACAGCTCATAGTTTCCGAGGATCGCTTGAGAAGCTCTCTTCTGTTCTCTATGGGCTCCTGCAAGCACATGGTAAGCATAAACACATGCGGGTACAGACACGTTTGTCTTAGTCAGGGTTTCTATTCCTGCACAAACATCAGGACCAACAAGCAAGTTGGGGAGGAAAGGGTTTATTCAGCTTCCATGTCCACATTACTGTTCATCAGCAAAAGAAGTCAGGACTGGAACTCAAGCAGGTCAGGAAGCAGGAGCTGATGCCATGGAAGGGTGCTGCTTACTGGCTTGCTCCCCTGCCTTTCTTTCTAATAGAATCCAGGACTACCAGCCCAGGGATGGCACCACCCACAGTGGGCCCTCCCACCCTTAATCACTAATTGAGAAAATGCCTTACAGCTGGATCTCATGGAGGCATTTCTTCAAGGGAGGCATCTTTCTCTATGATAACTCAAGCCACACAGAACCAGCCAGTGCAACATGCACATACATTTTTTAAAAAGATACCTTTTTTAAAAAATCAATAAGGAGGAGTTTGGTTGAGTCAAGACAAAAGGTTCCAGGCAGGTATGAGTCAAGTCACCTCACTTGCCACTTGCCACTTGCCATTTTATGACCTTGAGTCACTCAGCTCTACAAATGTCCTTCCTGGCTCCCTCCACCCTTTGCTAGCTGTATAATACTGGGGCCATCACAATGCATGTCTCAGATTCCTTATCAACAGAGTGGAAATAATGCCTGTTCCTATAGTACAGGCTTCAAAGTGAGACTGAGCAATGAGCACCCCCAGAGCCTTTGAACATTTGCTCAGAGAATGAGCTCCACACAAGGTTGCACTTGGCCTGTCTTCTGCTAAGCTGTCACATGCCTGGGCCTCGTATCTCCTGATGATGGTTAATGATAAGCCTGGAAACGGGGAACAACAACAGTAGAAAAGCTATGGCATCCTTGTTTATGTGGTAGAGCCCACAGCACACCTGCAGTTCACTTTAGAGCACTGGTTCTCAACCCGTGGGGGTCACGACCCCTCTGGAGGGTTGCATATCAATATTTACCTTATGATTTATAACAGTAGCAAAACTACAGTTATGAATTAGCAGCGAAGTAATTTTATGGCTGGGGGTCAGCCTAACACGAGGAACTGTTTTAAAGGGTCACAGCACTAGGAAGGTCACTGCTTTAGAGTCTAATGTTAAGCTGGCATCAAGCTATTTCTTATCGTGGTCAAAGCTCTGAAGAGGATAGAATCGCATTGATCAGTTCCTGACTTTTGATGCAACTTATCATTGAAATTACTAGGCTTACACTAGAAAATTTTATATCACTTTTCTTTGAGTTGTATTTGGTGTCTGGGTCTTCAAATGCTTCTATGGAATGTAACCATTATGCTTGGATATAATTAATTACTGTTTCCATATTTCTCATCACTTACCATTGTTATAAGAATGTCTCTCTTCGTGTCTCTTGCTATGTTGGGAACTTCTTGCAGTCAGGAGCTTGCATTCACTCAGTTATTCAGCCTATAGCATAAGTACATTTCTATACTTTGCTCTGGATGTCCAGGACAGAGCCGTGAACAGAGAGCTTCTCTTTCCTCATCAGCAGTTTCAACGCTCCATCAAATTCTCCCCACGTCTAGCCCCTAGCCCAGAACCTAGTAGCTGTTCAGATGTCTCAGACTAAGTGGAAGAACTCATCTGTGTTTCTGTGGATGGGTGTGTGTAGGGGTGCCCACCACAGAGCACAGCTACTTGGGGAGACAGAACGCTGGAGTTTTGACAGAGCTTACCCCACACTGTCACCGGGCTGGTGTTGGTCTATGGGGAGCCATGGAATAACCCTTCCAGAATGGGAAAGCACAGTCTGAGATCCCAGGACAGCCAGAACTGGCTTGGGGGTCCCCCGGCCTACAAGGAGGCCCTAGCTGTCTGGTTCTCGGGCTCTTGGACACCCAGGCATACTGAGAGCCACAAAAGACCTGAGAACAGAGTGGGGGCCAGCGGGCTGAATCTAGCCCAGGGCTGAGGGGGAAAAAAGAGGAGCTCTGGCTGTCTGTGGCAGCAAGCTTGAGCTTGGTGGCAGCCATGGCTGGGAGAGCAGAGAGGTCTTCTACAAGAAATTAGATGGTAGCTCTGTAGGCAAAGAAGGTCTTCTCCATAGCAGATCCCGGTGAAAAGTAGCAATCCATGATTTTAAGGCATTTATTGTAATGGTGAAAGGTGGCTGAGTAAAACCGTACCCCACTTCTCAGGGAGGGCCTGAAGTTAAATACCTTTTTTGCAGGAAGGAACATCTGGGAAGGAGAGTTTATTGGCTAAGTCCTCCAGGCCTTTAGGTACCTCATTAAAATAGAGATGTGTCTTGAGGCTAGGTGACCATGGGTCACGTCCTCTACCTGTGTGTGTGTGGCAGGTGGGGGGGGGGGCTTTGGCTTGCGGTGTTGCCCTTACGTTACTGACGGCCACAAATCTATGGAGGGCTGTGGCCTCGTGCATGAAGCCTGGTACCTAAGAACCAGGCAAACTCCAAGCATCCCTTTAGGGTCAGTAGGGTTTCTAGCCTTAGCTCAACCAGGAACCAGGCTGCCTTTCACCGTCCTACAGGTATGCTGCATTCAAACAAATGGACGAAACGAGATGTGAAATCCACGTGTCTATACTTATGGAAATAACTGTCATGTGATCTTGAAAATGAACTTGCTGTCCCATGTTCTTTCTCTGTGAGATCTCCCATTTGACATTATGCAGTGGATGAAGCAGAGGGTGACTGAGTAGGAGAATGCTAACTAACACGGAACAGGCACATCTCCAATGGAGGGTTAGAGGACTGCGTGTGGTATAATATATGTTTTAAATATTAAATATATATTTAAATAGATAATACTTAAGCATATTTATGTATAATATATAAATATATAAAACATATTTAAATATTATATGTGTATATATGTATATATACATATAGATATGTGTGTATATACATATATGTGTGTGTATATATGTATGTATATATACATATAGACATATGTGTGTATATACATATATGTGTGTGTATATATGTATGTATATATACATATAGACATATGTGTGTATATACATATATGTGTGTGTATATATGTGTATACACACACACACATATATATATATAGTGTGTATGTGTATGTGTGTATGCATGACAACTCCAGAAATTTTTCATGTTTCTCCTCCCAAAGACCTTAAATATGAGAGATTTCTATCCTAAGAAATAGATATTTGAGCCCCAACATAATTACTGTGACTCACTTTTTTTAAATGTTGAGTTTGAACCCTCTCCATTTGGACTTTTTTTGTGTTTGTTTGGGAGAAATCCTAATCTAATCTCTAGGAAGATCCTAGAGAGCTGGGGAGACAGCTACTTGTAAGGGACAGAGCAAAGCTGGCTCCTTGGAAAGATTCCCCAAACCCTTTCTCAGGAAGCTACAGCCATCACCTCAGGTCTGATTCATATAGGTCTTGCTGTCTTGTGGTGCTTTGAATGAGAGCCTTGTAGGCTCTGTGGTGGTTTGAATGAGCATGATTTGCATGTTTGAATTCTTGATCTCTAATTGGTGGAACTGTTTGGGGAAGGATTAGGAGGTGTGGCCCTGTTGTAGGAGGTGCATAACAGGGAACGTGGTTTTTGTTTTTAAAAGCCCTGTCTCACTCTGTCAACATCTTTCAGGCATGATGTAAGCACTCAGCTACTGCTCCATGGCTATGCCTGCCTGCCACCACCATGCTTCCTGCCATAGTAGTCATAGGGTAACTCTGAAATTATGTTTTATAACGTTTTTATAAGCTGTTCATAAAATTTATTTAATGTATATGAGGGCTCTGTCTTCATGAATGCCTTCAGGCCAAAAGAAGTTATCAGATCCCATTATACATGGTTGTGAGCTGCCATGGGGTGCTGGGAATTGAACTCAGAACCTCTAGAAGAGGAACAGCCAGTACTCTTAACCACTAAGCCACCTTTCCAGTCCCCTATAAAGTGTTTATAAATTGATCAATTAAATGCTTCCTTTTTTATAAGCTGCCTTGGTCATGATCTTCACAGCAGTAGAAAAGCAACCAAGATGGGACCAAGTAGGTAGTACTGTTTGATGAGGAGGTACAACCTTGCTGGAGGAGGCAGATCACTTTGAAATGTTATATAGCCTCACTACTCCCAGCTCACTTTCTCAGCTTCTTGATTGAGGCTTAGCTTCCTGTTCCAGCTGCCATCTCTTCCCTGTCTTTATGGACTCTCTCACCAAAAGTGGAAGCTCAAATTCTTTTTCCTTAGATTGTCTTGAGTGGTGATATTTTGTCATAACAGCAGGAAAGTGACCAATTCATAGCCCAGGGGTACAGTTCAGAAGTGAGTCCCAAAGGACATGTGTCTAATCTTTGTGACCAGTTTACTATTTAGAAGTAGCAGACACTTTAAGAGGTGCAGCCTAATGGAGGGAAGTTGATTACCTGGGGAAATATTCTTCTAGGGTATACTGAGACTCTGGCCTTTCTTGTCTCTTTTATTCTGGTTGACCACAAGATAAACAGGATTCCTCTGCCAGGCAGCCTCACTGTGTATTGTGTGACTTTTCCTGGAGAGACACAGCAAATGTCTATTTGCCTCAGATAGGGCACTGCCAACGGAACAAAGAAATGATGCTTCTTGCGTCCAGATGAATTTCTTGCAGTTACTTACAGAAGTATGAGTAACCCAAATACAACTGCTCGTGAAGAAGTCCACCCTTGAAAGCTACATCCCTAGAGCTCTCTGCACAAATGCCAAATAGTTGGGCTTCGAGGAGTCTCCTTTCTTTCTGTAAGTCTCCTTTCTTTCTGCTGCTGTTATACAATCCTGCTGGAGGAGGGGTAGGCTTTGTGTGCCCAAAGTTCTATGTCTTTCTTGATCACCTTTCTACCTTATTATCATTTAGGCACAGACTCTCATGGACCCTGGAGCTAGCAAGCCAACAAACCCCTGGGATTCTGCTGTCCCTGCCTCCCCAGCACTGGGAGCATGCATGGGGCATGCAGCACTGCACCTACCTTATTTTCTAACATGGATGCTGAGGATCCGAACTCCTGTCCCCGTGCTTCTGCTGCAGGCACTTTTACCAAGCCCAGCCCCAACCAGTTGTAAGTTTTGACCAGATTTGCTTGGTTCTGGGTGTTTCTTCAGCTCATCAAAGTGTGTTTCCTTCCCTCCTGTGAAATGAGTGATCGACTCCTGTGTTTGTTCTGCCCCTTTCCTGAAAGGTAAAGTCATCCCAGACTACCCAGTTTCACGGGGAAAAAGAAAAACCCAGCAGTGCCTGTATTACCCAAGAGCTTGGCAGCAACACAGGATGCCAGCTGCCCTTTCCCAGAAGAGGCCTGGAGAGTCTGCCTGTGAGCAGGACCTTCAGGTATCTCATTTGCACATTAAAAGGGTAGACAGGAGGCCTCTGAAGGTGCGAGTCTAACCAGCTCCTCTTAGCTGTTCTTGTCCCCATTGGCAGGAACGGAAATTCTCTAAAGATAGTTTTCTAAGTGTGGTCCAAAAACCTGCAAGGGCTTCATTTTTGAATTTCACCACAAACCTCTCCAATCAGATTGTGGGAATCAGCCTTTTTTAAAGAGAACAAGCTGCTCACTCCCGGGTGACTTATTTACATGAAAGTTGGAGAACCACAGATGCTCGCCCAGCTCCTTCCTCTCCTTGAAGCAGTTTCTCCTTGAAAAGCAGCCCTATCTAATTGAGTTCAGCCTAAAACAGCCCACAGGAACTATATTACTCTCTGAAGAAAATGAAAGAAGCTCCGTTTTATGCTAGGCATTCATTTCCATACCCACTAGTCTCTAACTCCATTCCCCGGAAGATAAATTTCCAATAACCCTGACTCAGTCACACCTTCCTCCCCATACATAACACTTGTTATGACTAACTTTTTTTTTTTGCCTCTGTAACTTGTTGCACAGATAACCCAAGATTGTTTTGAGTCGCCTCAATCACTTAATTTGTCAAAATAGAACAGTTGTTACTTGCTTGCCTAGATATTGAAGGTCTTTGTGTGATATTCTCCTTTTAAAGTCCTTCCCCGTAACCCTTCTGCGAAGTAATCTCGAAGTTGGCTCAGAGATTACTCATCCAGCTAGCAGCTAATCAACAAATCTTTTCATTATAATTGGATCGAGTCTGTAGTCTTTTCCCAGGGGTCACAAACTCCTTCTTAGTCCTTCAAATTGGTGAACAGACTCCTTCTCCTGCCTGCCTGCATAACATGGCTTGGATCTCCCAACAGTTGCTTCTGTTTCTTATTCTTCTGGTTGCTCTCTTGTCTCCTCTGCCCTCACACTAGCAGCCTTCCTTTTCAGCTGTCTATACTCCTCAGAGGAAGAAGCGCAAGCCAGAGAAGACCTTTCTATGGTACAAATGGTGCTATCATTAGCTTTAATCAGAAAGTCACATATTTTAGTATTTTATGCTGAATTTTTGTTTTATTTCAGTTGTTTGGTTTGTTTTTTTTTACAGCATCTAATGTGTCCCAGGCTGGTCTCCAACTTGCTATACACCCAAAGATGATTTTGAACTTTTTATCTTTCCTGCCTTCACCTCTGGAGTGAAAGAATTGGGAGATATGCAATGTCACACCCAGTTTCTGCAGTGTTGTTGATCAAATGTCAATGAACTATAACTCCAATAGCTATATGGCTGTTTTGAGACAGGGTCTTACTATGTAGCCCAGGCTAACGTTGAATCCCTCCTCTTCCTTCTCTTCCTCCTCGTCCTCCTCCTCCTCTGTGTTTGTGTGTGTATGACCTTGTGCATACATATGCAGAGGCTGCAGTTGGACATTGGATGCCTTCTTCCACCATTTTACACCTTATTTTTTTGAGATGGAGTGACTTGCCTGAGCCTGGTGCTTGCCAGTTCAGCTAGACTGGCCAGCCAGCAAGCCCCAGGGATCTTCCTGTCTCTGTCTGCCCAACACGGAGACTGTAGGTGTGCACCACAGAGCCCTGTACTTTGCTGTGCCAGGTATCCAAAGGTTCTCAGGCTTGTGTGGCAAATGGTTTACTGACTGAGCCCTCTCCCCAGGCTGACCCTAAGGCCTTGGTCTTCCAGCCTGCAAGTGAGTGCTGGGTTCCAGGTGTGTGCCATCCATCACACTTGACTCTGGGTACTTTAAGAAAGTAGCTGATGGTGCATTGCCTTCTGGGAAAGCTATGCATCATGGGATCACCATATAATGCTAATGTTTAGTTCTCATGCCTACGTTTGTACCACTTACTTAACTTGCATTTGAACTTTACTCATGACCCAGACAGATTTCACTGCCATGTTTCTGCCCACTGTTTCAGGTGGCAACAGGTTTCTGGTCAGTGATCTTATAAAGAGAATGAACAGTCTTAGATTACAGCCACTCGCTCTACCCTTCTTCCCAAAACATACACAACACGGATTCAAACCTAGCCTTGCTAACCTTCTCAGTGAGGGCTTAAACACATTCCTTGGTTTTATGCTTCGGATATTAAGTGTCCCCCACAAAGGCTCATCTATTGGAGGTTTGGGCTTCAGCTAGTGGTATATTCGACCATGGATGTGTTCATAGCTGAATAGACTATAAGGTAGGGAGGGGGTTCTAGCTAGTAGAAGGTCACTGGACCTGTGCCACTGAAGAGTTATCCTGTCCCAAGACTCTTCCTGTGTCTCTCTGCTTGCTGGCCGAAAGGAGGTAAGCAACCTTCCACCGTCGTGTTTTCTTACCAGGTTTCTGCTTTACCATCAACCAAAGGCAACAGAGCCAGCCAACCATGGACTTAAAGCCTTGGAAACCATGAGTTAAGATCAACGTTTCCTCCCTTAAAGAATTTCTTTTCTTCCTTTTCAGGGACTCTGTTCTAGTGATAAGAAACCATCTCATATACTTAGCTTTACAAGCCCAATTTCATCTGTAAAATGGGCATAATAATAGGAACCCGTTAAGACAAATTTAAAGATCCAATAAAGTAATTAAACTTTATATGTTGTAAAATATAAAACCACAAATTTGGGTTATTAATAAAAAATTCCCAAATTACTAATAAACTATAAACTTAACATACTAGTAATTAATGAATGGATTGTATGTCTCAGTTCTAAATCTTCTGACACAGTGAGAACCTGACAAAACCTGTTTCCTCCCCCATCATAACTGACCCATTCTTGTTTGTTCTTGTTGCTCTGTATGTGTGTGTTCGTGTGTGCGCATGTGTGATCTTTTTTTTTTTTTTTTTTTTTTTTTTTAGTTAGCGTAGCCAGGCTGTCCTGAAACTCCCAGGCTAGCTTCAAAATCAAAGATCCTCCTGCCTCTCTCTTCCAATGGACTAAAGGCATGCACCAACAAGAGGGAAGGGAAACAAGGATGTTCATCTTGAAAGCTGCCACACAGAGATGAGTGAAACCGGAAGACAGTCCCAGTTGTTGACGTGGGGGGTCACAGTATACACAGTATCAGCTTCCAGGTTCTCACAAAAAGAGGATGTTAAAGTTGCTAGCGTTTGATCATTGGAATTCCGCAGAGGTGGGGTCCAAGCTTAGGAAAACCTGCAGTGAGCTTGAGATATCCCACCAACACAGGACCACATCCGCCTCACTGCTGACCAAGCCCTCTGGAGTTCGTCAGGGACAGTGAGGTTTTGGCTAGAAGCCTGTGAATGTGTGCAGATCGTCCTACAGGTATCAAGTTACCTAAGGTTTAACTCCGAAAGACTAGGAAAGGCTTGGCAGTGCTTATCAGAGCCCTGTGCAGTGAACCTCCAAGTACCTCTCCAAAAGGGACTTTTGCTAATAATATTCATGATTTACAGATTGGACAGGAGAAGGGTTTCAGAACACACATCCTTCCCCAAGAGATGAACAGGGCTAGAACCTGAGCAGAGGGAAAGGCGAAAGTTCAGTAGTAAATATACCAAAACCACACAAGTAACAAACACCTAATATTTATTAATAAATTAGTATACTTGAAGGCATTTTTTTTCTGATATCAGTTCCTCACCACTAAGCCCGCCCACGCAAAGGCAGCCGACGTCCACCTTTGCATTAGAGTCTGACGACTGAGCATCAGAGGGCAGGTAGATAAATGAGAGCATAGTTGAAAATTTATCAGACAAGAGTTCTTACAGCTGCAGCCATTTTTAATGAAAGTGATTGGATGATGAAGAAAACCCAGCAAGGCCTTGAGGGCAGACTGGACCTATTGACTATGTGTATTTTTAAAAAAAAGAGAGAAAGAGAAGGATAAAAAAAACAAGAAAGATATCTTTCAAAGCAAAGCTGGGCATAAAGTGCCACTGGCACTTAAGGTTGGCTTTCCAAGGTGCAGCAGAGGTGTCCCTAAAAGATGAAGATCGAGTTCTTTGGTGGCCCAGGTGTCAAGCCACTGAAACAGCAAGTCCTGGTGACTTAAAGATTTCATTCTCCAGCCCAGAGCATAGTAGCGTTAAGAGGTGCACAAGTTATCAGGCAGTGTACGGTGTCCAGACGAAAACCATACAATCAGCGCTAGGGAGTATGGTCAAGTTTCAGCCATGAATATGAACTATATAACAAGACATGAAGAAGACAACTCAAAGTCGAATAGAGTTACAGTCATCAACAGGGTCGTAGATTCCCTCCGTCCTCAAGAACGCTTGTAAAGCACAAACAATAAGACAAATAGCAATAATAATTAAAACAGAAAGAGTAGGTGTGAAGGTTGAAAGACTTATGTCTACTTCTAGGAGTCACAAGATGCCATTAGGTTTTTAAGAAGTTGAGAGTCTCGGGACCCAGCATATGGGAGAAGTCACACTGCGTTTATGTTAAGTTTTTAAAGTGCACAGAATAGTGTTGAAGATATATATAAGAAGGCAAAAATGGAGAATATGTGGAACTTAAAAAAAAATTTAGTGGTGGGCATTTTCCAACAGTTATACATTGTAAAGGCTTTATACATTCACTTTCAGGAAGGAAGAAAGAAAGAAAGAAAGAAAGAAAGAAAGAAAGAAAGAAAGAAAGAAAGAAAGAAAGAAAGAAAGAACCCAAACTCACCGGCCATACACTCTGTTAAACACATACATACACACCAAAACACAAAAGTCAGAAACGAAATGAAATCACCCCGCCAGTAGGTTGATTCCCAGAATGCAGTGCCCCTGTGTTCTACAATAGGTCAGGAAGATGACTGTACACAGAGTCCAAGAGGGTCTGGCTGGCTTCTTGGCTCTTGACCCCAATGATCTCGAAGAGGCGGTCCAGTTTGTCCTCAGCCTGGGGAATCTCTTCAATCACCCGCAGCTCCTCGGGGTTCAGGATATGCAGCATGTCATCAAAGATGGGCTGCAAGTCACAGGGGTCCAGGCGGACCTGCCGCAACACTGTGTCCTTCTTTTCTGCAGGGGGCGGGGGAGGAGAAGGAGAGAGCGATGAGAGGGATTGGAGGAGCAGATGAGGGGCTGCTGGCATTCTGAACCTAGTAGGTTTCCCCGGCGTGAATAAGTGACCTGGGGCATTTTAAATAACACAAGCTTCTTTATTTGCATGGCATGTAAGACCAGAAAAGAGTATTTGCAGGGATGTGTGTCCCAATTCTGCAATCCCCGAACTTAGGGGTAGAGGCAGGAAGATCAAGGGTTCAAGATCATCTTCCAACCTAGGCTACAAGAGATTCTAGCACATAAAACAACAACAACAACAACAAAACAAAAGAAACAACGGGAAAAAAAAACAGATCTGCTTAATTGAAATGAAACAAGAAACTACTAGAACTAGATTCATTCGATTTTAATCTTATTTTAAAATGATGTGCATATTATGTATGTGTGTGTGCACATGAATGTAGGTGCGTTCATTTATGTGTGTATGTGTTTGTGCATGAGTGAGTTTATGTGCATCATATACGCAGGCAGTATCCAGGGAGATCAGAAGAGGATGCCAAATCCTCTGGCATTTCAGGAGGTTTGCGAGCTGTCTTGTGGTTGCTGGGAACTGAACCCAGGTCCTCTGTGTTAGCAGCAAGAGCTCTTAACCACTGCGTGTGTGTCCAGCCCTGGCAATGCCATGTTTCAAAAGCAAAGCAATGAAAGACTAAAGGCCCTGGAAATGAGAAAATGGTGTCCTTGGCTCACACTCTATAGTGCAGAAGAGAGACATCTATTAAAATCACCAGATATTTCCTTTAAAATAAAATAAAATAAAATAAAATAAAATAAAATAAAAGTGTTATAACATAAATTAAAATAGAAATACACATTAAATATTATAATATATTATAACTTATAATAAAGTAAAATTAAGAAATTGCAATAGGACGGGCATGGTGGTGCACGCCTTTAATCCCAGTACTTGGGAGGCAGAGGCAGGCAGATTTCTGAGTTTGAGGCCAGCCTGGTCTACAAAGTGAGTTCCAGAACAGCCAGGGCTATACAGAGAAACCCTGTCTTAGAAAAAAAAAATGCAATAGAAATATGTAAAATGAATTACTCTAAATATGTAACGTCTATGAAACAGGAAGTATCTTAAAAATGAAATACAGAATAAATCTATAATACTCTTCACTGAGATGTAATTAAGAGTTGCCTAAAAACCAGGAAACGTCTGGCAAAACCTTGTCATCGGTACTGTGTGTAATCAAATTCACTACCTTGCTATCGAGGCTGTGTGAGGTGGCCCATTTAGAATCCCAGCATTCAGGGAGGCAGAGGCAGGAGGATGATAGCAAATTCCAGGCCAACCTGGTGTACATAATTCCCAGGCTAGCTTAGACTGTAAGACCCTGTCTCAAAACAAAGCTAACAGGTTATTTATCGACTTATAATTACTTAAATTTATTTTTTAACAGTTTATGTCTCTCAGGCTATCCTCAAACTCAGTATGTAGCTGAGGACAACTGAGTTTTTGTTTTTGTTTTGTTTTGTTTGTTTGTTTGTTTGTTTGTTTTTGAGGCAATCTCACGTAGCCCCAGTCTGGCCTCAAATTCACAGAGATCTGCCTGACTCTCTTTCTTAAGTGCTGGGATCAAAGGAGTCTCCCACCACACCCAGCTGACTTTGATTGCTTATTTTCTCAAATGCTAAAATACCAACTGAGAGCCACCACACTCTGTTTTTGTGTCTGCTGGGCTTCATGCCTGCTAGGCAGGCACCTTACCAACTGAGCCCTAGCCCCCTCCCCTACTATGCTGAAAATGTGTGCAATCTAGTTTAGAGTGAATTTTAGGATCAATTCTAAACACTAAAACTACTTCTGACTCTCCAGATGGGTTTCACTCTTCAGCCTTAGACTCAGCAAGTGTGGGAAATAATTCTCCAGATCAGCTACACTGTCTTTTGTCAGATGTCTCCTGAAGCACACATTGGATAGTATGCCAAGGATAGACGCTAATGGGCCTGTATCAAAGCTGGTTCTGGATAGGGCACAGTTGTAAAGACTTTCTAGGTGTGTCCATGTTAATTAGTGATGTGGCTCCCTTGAGGACACTTTCATCTTGGAGGTCTCCCTAAACAGCTCAGCTACAACTGGGCTGTGGGAGTGGTCAGGGAGATGGCCCCAGGCCTCACAGAGATGGGTACCTTTGGTAATAAAGGAGCCGTTTCTGCTCAGTGCTGAAGAGCCACTGGATGTGGAGTCGCATCGCAGAAGGGGCTCTGACTCGTCCACGAAGAAGCACTTGTTCTTGTCCAGCGGTGAGGGCTCCACTGTCAGGAGAGTGGAATTCTCAAGTTTCACGTTAGGACTGGGCATGGGGCTCGGGCTAAGCGGACTGGGGCTCATGGGGAGAGCCAGTTTGTCTGTTTCCAACTGCGGAAAGAAAAAAAAAAATAAATTTATGAAATATAATCGAAATTACGTAGAAACAAAATGAAGCTAAACCCTCCTCCTTTACCATTTTTGTTCTGTTTAAAGTTTTTTTTGATTCTTCCACTTGTGTGTATTTCTTATTTGCTGTAATATTATTAAACACATATACAATGTCTTACTATGAAGCTCAAGCGAGCTTTGAACTCACAGAACTCCACCTGCCTGTACCTCCTGAGTGCTGGGAAGATAAGGATGTGAACCATCACATCCTGCTCCAACAAATGCTTGAACCCTTTCAGAGTTCGTGTGAAGCCAGGTGTGATTTGGGGTTTGAAGATAGCCTGGGCTAACAAGATTTTTATCTCCCCCCCCCAAAACCAAAACAACAACAGCAAAACCACACCATCCACAACCCCACACCCACACATACACAAAACACACATGAGAACAGATACTGTAATATTAATAATTAGGAGACTATAAGGCGACGTATACCTGTAATCCCAGCTACTCTGTAAATGGCAAATTTGGTGCCAACTTAAGCCACCCAACAAGACACCTCTTTAGAAAATTGTAAGCAAAAACTAAAGGAGCACATGTATGCACTTATTTAGTTATTTTCCTTGTGGGTGTGATAAAATACTCCAACATGAGAGACTTAATGGAGAAAGGACTTATCCCTGTTCAGCTCACAGATCAAGGCACACAGTCCGTCCTTCTGGGAGTTGGTCACAAGGTACCCAAAGTCAAGAAGCAGAGAGCATTGGATGCAAGAATTCTAGTGTGGCTTTTATTATGCAATCCTGGACCCCTGCTTTGGGAGTGGCCCTGCCAACAGCTAAGACAGATCTCCAGGCAAGACCTGGTGGTTCAAGCCTAGCAACATGGAAGGCCAACATGGAGGCAGAGTGGCACCTGTGAGTTTAGGGCTAGTCTCGTGGTTTTCAGGCTGCTTGGTGTGAGCGTGATCCTGTTCTCCTTTGAAAGAAAGATGAGAAAGAGAAAAAGAAAGAGAAAGGGGGAAAGGGAGGGAGAAAGCCAGAGTTCACATCAAGTCTATTTGGTCTCTCCACTCCACCCTTTCTTTTAAGAAATGCTCCACAATTACACCGGGCACTTTGTCATCCTCTGGCCCACTGACCTCGCATCACTGGCTTCCCAGGCATCGTGGTTAATACTAATTGTCAAGTTGACAAGCTCTACCATCACCTCGCAGTCAATCCTCTGGGAGCGCTTGTAAAGGTGGAAAGACTCACTAGAAATGTAAGAGCTCTTCCACTGCTGGTTGGAATACCAGGCCAAAGAAAAAGGAAACCATGGGGCTAGTGAGATGGCTCAGCAGTTAAGAACACTTGCTACCCTTGAAGACCACAGGTCAGTCCCTGATATACACTAATGCCATAAAACCCCAGCCCCAGAGGATCCAGTGCCCTCCTCTGGTCCTCACAGACACCCTCATACATGTGCTATATGTATGTATTCACACAGAGACATAAATTAAAACAGAATAAATACTTTTTAAAAGAAGCCGAATTCTGACATCCATTTCTCTGTTTCCTTGCTAGAGAGGTGGTGTGACCAGCTGCCTCCGGGTCCTGATGCCATTACTGGACTGGATATCTTATATTGTTTCTTGTCAGGATGCAAGATGGCCAGTCACACATCTGAGAAGATCACATACACTCTCCTGAAGCTATCGACGACCACCTTGAGAATGAATACCCATTATTCTCGAAAGCCCGTCGAGAGAGAGGCTGTCAACCTCTCCAGACAAAACATTGACTCGGATTTTAAATGATCACATTACAAAGTCATGTAAGACATGAAGCCGACATGCCTGCTTCTTTTGCAACTCTTAATGACTGGGACATTTTTTGCAAGTGATTGGGGACCTGCAGAGGCCACCAGTTCCTGCACACGGCTGACATTCTAGCTGGACATTCCCGTAAACCACCGCCCACAGCTGGCTGTGAATCCAGAGTAGGTTCCAGAACTGGTTAACATGCATCCCCAGAGGGGACCTTCTGATCCCCAGATAAGAGTTACGCATATGCTTTGAGTTTTAATTCAACAGGCTCTGGCATAGGGCATATTGAATTAAATGCCCTGAAAATGCATGCAGTCACTCATTCATGCCAACATCCTCCTTTGTGCCCTCAACTGACAAAGAGCACTTGTCTGCATTCTGGTTCTCAGGAACATTACACTGGTTGACATGGTCCATCAATATAGCACACTGTTCTTGGGAGGAAAAAAAAAAAAAAAAAAAAAAGAACTTCCCACCCACAAATTCATGCCAACATAGAAGTCCCACCCACCTATTTCCTGTGCTCATTTAAAACTTTCCATCTTTATTTTCCCAGTAACTTTGCTAGAAGTCGGGAAGTAAGTACCAGATCTCCAGCATAATTGCACAAGGTCCTGAGTTGATGTCCCTGTCGTTCAAGCCAGGTGACTAGAAGGTGTCCCAGAGAGTGCCTCAGCAGTGGAATTACCTAGTTAGTATGGCTAACAGCAGAGTCTGCATGGCAGGCATCCTTCTAAAAATCTACTCTCTGGCTTTGGGTGCCTGGCTGCATGCTGAATCTATCTGAAAGTTATTTGCATTTTCCCCATAAGCTCATAGAAATGTCTTTTCTCCTTTTTACCTAATATTTTCAACAGCTCTCAGAGCTACTTTGCAACCCTGTATCAGGTATTGTGTCTCCTGGGATATCTCTAACAGTAAACTGGATCATCGGGCTCTATGGAATAAAATAATGGCTCTATTAATTATCAAAGTTCGTGATTTGGCATTTTGAGTTTATAGCAATAAAGAACATCAATATTAAGATGACAATATTATTTAAAAGAGAAGATACTTGTGTCTGGTGGTTGGTTGGTTGGTTGGTTGGTTGGTTGGTTGGAAGACACAAACAAACTTATATCCCACGCTGGCTTCTAGCTCACTCTGCAGCCAAGGATGACCTGAACCTCCTGATCCTCTTGAGTCTACGTTCCGTATTACAAAGTGACGGGCTATCAAACACATGGCTCTGTGCGTCTTAGACAACCACTTTGCCAACTGAACCACATTCCCAACCAGAGAAGATACTAGAAAAAGAAAGCCAGATTTCCTCAACAGAGAGTCTCATCTTCCTTAAAAAAATGCACAAACTTGGTAAAAAAAAAAAAAAGAAAACAAAAAACAAAAAAAACACAAAATAGAGTAACTTAATTTATCCACTAAGCATCTTTGGGCTGTCTAAATTCTCTGTGGGGGCATATTAATTTTCTAATAGAAAAACAAAGCGTGTTATTTTTAAAAGCACCCCCACTGATAAGTATATTTCCCTTCTGCTAATGTGAAGCTCTTGTAGCTGTGGTGACTTGTATTTATATTGGGCTAGAGAACAAGACTGCTGGCATCATGTCTCTGCAGCTCAGACCCTCTGTACTTTTGTCAGGTATTCATGGATCCAGACTGCTCAAACAACGCCAGCTTACAGAAGAGAGAAGAATTCTAAGACCTCCCAGAAGAAAGGACTCTGGGAAAATTTGTCCAAAAAGGACATGAATCCTCCAGATGTTTGTTGCACCTCCAGAAAGACTAGAAAACTGTGGCTTTTTTTTTTTTTTTTTTTTTTTTTTTTTGCTTGAAAGCTGCGAGAGGAGAAAAGCAGAAACCAATGAGAGAAAGAAGGGAGAGCGAAAGAAACAAACAGTAAGAGGAGGGATGGGGCAAAGGGAGAAAGGCTCTCCGTAGGCAGCCCAACCATAACAGGTCTATTGAGTGCACTTCCAGAACATGCTATTTTCTTTGGCCCAAAGAGTCCTTAGGGCTCTCCCTGATTAGTCTCTAAACAGGTACACTTAGTACTTCCGGGTGCTTATTAATCCAAAGTGGCAGGGAGGGTAGATAAACAGCCACCCGTACTTACAGCTGAGTCAGCCCTCTAGTCCCATGGTTGTTTTGATTTCCTTTCGGAATATCAGGAACATGGAAGACCAAGGGTCATCTAAATGGACTGGATAAACACGGCAGAGTCTGGGGCCTGAGTATCTCTAGGGGCTGTGACAGTGCATCTAAGCTACACTGGAACATGGCAGCCATCTTCTCATCCCATTTCTACTGAGTCCTTGTCAACCCTCCCAGTTCCAAGCTGAAGGGCCCACCACTCTGTGTCCTCAACTCAACTGCAAACCGTCACTGCTATTATGACTCTGGGAAATCATGGCAGGCCTTCCCAGAGAAGGCAAACTGAGACAGTGCAGTGCTTCTTGGCTTCTGAGGATGGTGAGGCGTGACCATCCTGCAACAAGGGTGGTGTTGAAATCAAGCAAGGTTCTCACTTGTCTGCTTTGCAACCTGGCAGCAGCCCTGAGTATCCGTTGCCCTGGTCCTAACCTCCCTAGGTACTTCCTCAGGGTGCATTTCCTGTTCTCCACACTTAAATGCTCAAGAAATTAGATAAAAATTAAAGTGTCTCCAAAGTCTCAGAAAAAAAATCACAAGTCTCATTTACCAGCTGTGCGCTCTTAGAAAAACCGCTTCCCTTGGCTGGTCAGCTCCCATGTTTATTTCTGAACTAAAAAGCATAGGTTCGGTCACCTCTAAACTGCTTCTGTTCCATACTGCTTGTTTTATTGTTACCATTGCATTCTTTTAACTACCTCCCCGCTACACACACACACAAATCTCTTCATCTCTCTTTGCCAAGTTACCCCAAATTATTCATCTAAGTTCATTCATCTAAGGTTTATCAGAGTTATTGTCAGTTACCTCCCAATTACGATCTCCCTGTGGTTGCACAATCTGTATTCACCAAACGAATTAACGGCTTTGATTCGCCAGTGATCCGCTGAAATGGAGTATTAATTATGCAGCCTGGATGCTCCTTGCCAGCCTCTTAAAATGGTTCAACTTAACCCCTTAGCCCCTGACATCCCCACACGGATATCACCATGCTCTCTTCCCTAGGACATGGCCACGGACGCCTCATGACCTCTAAGGAGGCTCATACACAAAAGCCACCCTTTCCACGTAAGGGCCCTTCTATATCTCATTTAACACCATGAAGGAAGGGAAGTTCTCAGCTTGTTCATGGGAAAAAAAAAGTGTCATTTTACCAATGGTTTCAAGAGTGTCCTTTGCTAATCCCAGATGAAACTAATTGCTAGTCCATGAGTTGGATAGCTTCCCACCTAGACCCCATTCCCCAGGGCTCGGGATGCAGCTCAGTTGGTCATATACTTGTCTAGCATGCACCAAGCCCCTGAGTTCGATACTCAGCACCACATAAAACTAGGCATGGTGGCACATACCCACCAGGTAGAGGCAGGAGGGTCAGTACTTCAAGGGCAAGCTTAAGAAGAGGCGGAACTGAAAGACCACATCTTTGAGAAAGAGTAGGAGATGGAGAAGAAAGAGGAAAAGCTGGCAGTCACAGAATGCCAAGATGGCTCCATCCAAGCTGTCTGCAGCCCATTGCTGAGGAATGAGAACCCACAGCGCTTAGAGAGGCTGAACCCCATAAACTCGTCACCAACAGTACATGAAGGGCCCTGGCCTCTGGGCAGTGGAAGGGTTGCTCGGCAGGGACTGCCCGGGCACGGAACTCAGAACTTTACGCTCCAGCTATGCAGATGCTCTAGGATGGAAGGGTGGGTGAGGGAGTCTGTAAACACTACACACTTCCGCTGAGACCGAAAATGTGTTTTCTATTTGAAAGTAGTGCAGAATCCAGCAGACCAGTGATGGACCAGTTAAGGAGGAGCAAGCAAATAGAATTCGCACTAAAGGTTTATCTCAAGGAAACTCCAGCCACAAGGGAGTATAAATGACAAGCGGGTGGGGGTTGTGATAGTATCTCAAGCTTGTTTCCCTCACCTTCCCAGCGCAAATAATGAATATGAAATTACATTTCAGACCATCTGCAGGTCCGTGGAGGAATTTCAGCTTGAGCCTTATCTTTCTTGCCAGGTCAGTATTTTGTAATACCTGACTCTATCGAATCTACTTGTCCTTATGTTAGAGAGCAAAAATTCAGATGATAAAGTAATAAAGAAGTGAAATCTGGGGCTGGAGAGATGGCTCAGCGGGTGAAGAGCCCTTGCTGCTCGTGCAGAGGACCTGAGTGCAACTCCAGCACCCACACAGTGGCATCCAACCCTCTGCTACTCCAGTTTCTGGCGATTCCATACTTTATCCTGACCTCCACAGGAACCAGGCATGCTTCTTGCAATACACATACTCAAGTGCAGACAAAACATGCATTTTCAATTTTTTTTTTAATTTTAAAAAGGAATTTAAGTCTATGTGCTCGCAGGATTTCAGATAAGTCAGATCATAAAATTTTTATCTGAATCTATTTCATTCCCAAGTTCACAGACTGAAGAATGCCCGATACAATGATCCCTTAACAATATCACAATATAATAAAAAAGATGATGTATTTGAAAGAGGGGAAGAAAGGGTATATGGGAAAGTTTGGAGGAAGGAAAAGAAGGGGGTAAATATAATGGTGAAATATCTTAATCTCAAAAAAAAAAAAAACCAAAAAACAAAAGAAATAACAACAACAAAAAAACCCACACTGCCTTCATTAAAAGGAAAGTAGGGTTCCTTTAAATCTTAAATGAGAGGAGACAATAATTTTAAAAAATATTTATATTACTTATTTGCGGTGTGTGTGTGTGTGTGTGTGTGTGTGTGTGTGTGTGTGTGTTCAGAGGAATATCAGATCCCTTGAAGCTGAAGTTACAGGCAGTTGTAAGCTGCCGGATGTTGGTAACAGGACTCAGATTCAGGTTGTCTGCTAAAGCAATAAGCTCCCTGCACCACGGCACCATCTCTCCAGCCCTGACACTAACTTTGAAATTATCCTTCTGAAGTGTGAATTCTTGTTGTACCCAACTCAGAACAAGGAGTCCTACCTAAAATAAATCAAATTTACCGAACAATTTTGTTTTTCGAAACAGGGTTTCTCTGTTTAGCCCTGGCTGGCTGTCCTGAAACTCGCTCTGTAGACCAGGCTGACCTCGAACTCAGAGATCCTTTGCCTTTGCCTGCTGAGTGCTGGGGTTAGAGGAGAGCATGAGCCACCTTCACAGCTATCACCCCCACTTCTACCCCTACCCCACCCCCAGGATTTGTTTTTCCAAATAATAAGTACATAGATGGAAATGTCACGATGTTGATTCCCAAACCTTTCAGGAAATACTGGTCAGTTATTCCATATTTGGAGTCACAGACATGCGTTATTGTATTGGAAATAGCCACATATACAGAGATAAGGCAAGTATGTTGAAATAAAATGAATTCTTAACAAGCTGTTTCTTTTCTTCTTTCCTCTCCACCAACCTGGCCCAGACCTCAGGTGACATGCAAAGAGGTGTGTTTATTGCATAAGGAAGGAACTGTGCTCACAACACTTCCAGTCTAAATCACCAATTAGCAGGCAGACAGCACAGGTCCTCTACTGTCTAACTCTCCCTAGGGTCACTGAAGGTCATGGGATGGAAGTAGGAGGAGGAACAGAAGCCAAGACGGACCTCCCTGGGAACTCCCTGGCCAAGCCGCAGAAGAAACATAGATGAGTGAACAGAGAATCTGGGAGCCAAGGCAAAGCCCAGCGTGAACTTCTCCATCACAGAGAGAAACTCAATGCTAACCTGGCTAGCCCATGCCTGAAGCCACTGGGAAATTATCTGAAGAGTGACTTCCTCCCACCCTGATTAGTTGAGGCCCAGACAACCAGATAGGATTTTACTACAACTGAAGTCTTTCTGAAGACTCTGCGTAAGTTAACCACAGATTAATTAGCCATGATAGATCGCATCTTAAAACCCCTAATTCCAAATCAAGGTAGTTACTGTGATGTTGCCTCTCTGCGGCATCCATGAGTTCTGACCATTCATTCCTGAGAATTAGTTTCAAAAAAACGGGAGCCCAAAGATTAGCTATGTCCAAGTGTGAACCGTCAATCTTTGTCTCAAGCAAAAGAACTCTTCCTTTCCCCGGAGCTCAGATGGAAAAGCTGCGGGAAGCCACAAGACGTGCTTCAAAAGCAGCCAAAGCTGGTAAGAACCAGCTGGCTCCGGAGGGCGGGCGGGAGTGCCCCGCCCAGCTGCTGGGGCGGCTGTCTGCAAGCTGTCCAGGCTGCTGACAGCAGTAGTACTGCCTTTGCATCCGGGAGCTGACTCATGGGGTGAGCTTTCTCATAAATAAATAAATAAATAAATAAATAAATAAATAAATAAATAAATAAATAAATAAAAGGGAGTGAGGAAGAGAGTAAGCGGGCTTTCTTGGTTGCGAATGGGAACCCACTCACATCTTAGAAGATTGTAGCCAAGCTCAGTCAGGATCCTGGGAGATCATGCTGTTTAGAAACCGGGATTCCCCTTAGTGCAGCCTAGACAGTTTTAACCAGGAAAACACGTTGCATAAACTTTTAAAAATTTTTGCCCGAGGACCCGAAGAATGGAAAGCAATTTCACAATAAATAATGCCTTGATGTAAAAAGACTCAAGTTAGTCTTTGTTAGTAAGTTTTTGTTTTGCTTTGCTTTGTTTCTTGAGACAGCAGCACCTCTCTAACACAACCCTTGCTGTGCTAAACCACACACACACACACACACACACACACACACACACACACACACACATATACCGGGCTGGTCCTGAATTCACAGAGCTCTGCCTGCCTCTGCTTCCTGAGTGCTGGGATTAAAGGTACCATGTTTGGCTCAAGGAAAAATTTTTTTAAAGATTTCTCCTTATATTTTATTGTTTAAAACATATCACACCTAGTGTGTGTGTGCGTGTGTGTGTGTGTGTGGGGGGGGGGGTGGAGGTCAGAGGTCAGTTAGGTGAAGGTGGATCTCTTCTTCCTCCGTGTAGGGATAGAACACAGATTTGACATCAGGTGTCTTTACCCACTGAGGCACCTCAGAGGCCCTCAATTAGGTTTTTTGAGCCTGACAGATTTGATTAAATTAGTATTGCTGAATAAATTCAACGAATTGGTGCTGTTATAACCTCAACACACCTGGCTTCCACCCTAATGGTCCCCCTCTCAGACTTCAAGGTTTCAGCCCCTCAGGTTCTGATCCCACAGAGGTTATCCAGTGTGTGAGCAATTTCCCGTGCACTGTTCCTCACGTCTCTGTGTACACAGTACCACTAGGCAGGGACAAACAGTCTCCACCCACGCCGCTCATTCTCGATAAGTCCTCTGATAAGTGTGGAGACACTTACCTGCTCTGGCATCCCTGTGGCTTCTACTCTTGGGATAGCAAATACCATAGGCAGCGAGTATGCCTGCCAGAGTATACAGTTTGCATCTCTCTGGATATATGTAAGGGTGTAGAAGGGAAACATTTCTGAAAGCAGAAGAAGGCACGAAGCTGTGCCCTTTCCTGTCTGACAGTCTGAGGCTAAAGATCTGCCTATGTTACAAGTCCTCAATTTCCTGTCCAGTACCAACTGACTCTTTTTCTTACTTTCTACAAATTATTTTCTTTGAGGAAATTACTCCTGTGCTGTAGACAGTCTCCCCCAGCTGTGTTTATCTGCTTAGGTTAGAACATCATACACTGTACACATTTCAAAAGACTATGTATAGCCTCTCATGGGTGTGTGTGTGTGTGTGTGTGTGTGTGTGTGGCAGATCTCACTGAAGTTTATGTCAAGTGACCCAGGATTAGACTTTAGAAAGACTTGTGTGCATCTCCCATAGTCTTTGCCTTTTTCAAGAGTACCCTGCCAAAAGTGGAATTATAAATATACAAAATCACACACCTGCCCCATGTTTTGGCAATGATTTACGTTAATGATAGGCGAGTCCACCCTTCATGACTCCGACTGGAGCTAAGTGGCTGTTTCCCTGGTGACAAGTTTTAATAGGAAAATCAAAAGCAATGTTGGTCTGTCGTTCAAGGAAAATGTTGAAATTAAAACAGCTGCACAATACCTGCAGACAGGTCGTGATTTCCTCATGAGCTAGTAGTGACCGGTTTGTGACATGAGGTCATGACAGACCAGGGTACAGTCTAGAAACACAGGACGGAGAAACCCGGCCAAGCGGAAACTGTCAGATTATCCCCATGTGTGTTTGGGCTTCGAAACAATAGAATAACATGTGTTTTCCAGTTCTGGTAATTGATGGAGAAAACAAGTATCCCCCCCCAACCCCCACCCCCCCATCCATAACATGGATTCTGCTTTTCTTGCTTTTGGAGGAAGCTGGTAAGAGCATGCATTAAAAAGATGAAAAATGCCGTCAATAGTAGGCTTAGCCCATGTGGAATACTGAGTCAGTGTGTCTAGGGGAGTTAAGAAAAAGGAATTGTCCACTTCAATCTCTTCATAGCAGTTTCACAGAATATATTTTTAAAAATTTGTTCCACATACCTGAACCCCCTGGTTTGTCCTTTGCTACTTTCTAGGCCATGCCAGTTATAGGGCTCAACACATAAAGGAACATGGGATTCATGTTTACTAAATAAAGTGCCTGTGTAAAACTATCCTGCCCTTTGCAACAGTGATAACAATAAAATAGCCATAGCAGTTATAAAGTGTGTGTGTGCACGCTTGTCTGTGTGTGTGTGTGTGTGGTGTGTCTCACCAGTGTGTGAGGCATATAGTGTATCAAGTCGATTTCTGAGCCAGGTGGTAGTGCATGCCTCTCATCCTAGCAGTTGGGAGGCTGGTGAATCTCTGTGAGTTTGAGGCTAGCTTCATTTGCAGGGCTAATTCCAGGACAGCCAGGGCTACACAAAGAAACCCTGTCTTAAAAAAAAAAAAAAAAAAAAAAAAAAGCTCTAAATGAGGTCGATGGATTCTCCGCAGACACTGGTCTACTCGCCCTTGCATCACAGTTGTTAGTTCACTACACTAAAACAGTGGTTCTCAGCCTTCCTAATGCTGTGACCCTTTAATTATATTGAAAATTTAATCTTTATATTTAATATTTAATGTATTACATTATATCAGTATTATAATAATTAATAACATTTATATTGCATATAACATTTTTATATTATTGCTATTATAATAATAGATTAATATTTAATATACCATGTAATAAAGTAATAATATATTTCCTTATATTGTGGTGACCCACACCCATAAAATTATATTTGTTACTACTTCATAACTATAATTTTGCTACTGTTATGAATCATAATATAAATATCTGATTAGCAGATGGTCTTAGGCGACCCTTATGAAGGGGTCATTCAAAGCCCCCAAAGTGGGTGTGACTCTCAGGTTGAGAACCACTGGCCTAAAAGAAAACAGGAGCCACAAAGAGCCATGTCACTAAGATCCACATGAAGTGCAGGACTGAGTCCATACACCCTTTTAGTTCAGAAGAGCTTTACAAAGCTGTCTGAAAGAAACTGAGACGTGGGGACAAAACGGGGCTTGTCCGAATTCACACATGGAGTGGAGAAAACAAAATTCAACTCTGACCAGAGGAAAGCCCAAATTTCTCACTCCCATGATCTGTTATTGGAAGTCTAAAGCCCTGCATTTGATGTGGAGGGGACATTAGAACCTCACCCCTGTGTCTTTCTTACTACAGACCAGTCCAAAGTTTCTGTAAAGTGTAAACTTTACTACTGAGCCAAGTAGAACAGGATGTAAGAAAACACTCGATGTTTGCAAAGGTGCAGGGTTGAGAGGCCCTACTGCAAATGGGCAGGTGTGGCTGCCTACTGCAAACAGAGAAGAAAACCGAAGAGCCGTTCTGAGCCGTTCTGACCATGATCTTGTCCTTTAAAACACACAAGCATGCAACAGCTTTAGTGTCCTGGGCATGTCTAGATGAAGAAAACCCCCTGATGCTGTAAGCGCTCACACACATTTCTAACGGAACATCTGCTCATGTCTGTGATTAATTATCAATCAATCCTTCATCCTGGAGAGGGATGCTTTGAGAGGCAGGGACCACTTTTCTTCTTCTTCACCCAGTACCAGGCAAGCAGTTACTACATCACAAGGCCACTGCAAATAACTAAGAATCTTTACAAAGCATCTTTGGTTCTTGTTTTGTTTATTTGTTTGTTTGTTTGACAGATTCTGACTGTGTACCCTGGCTGAACTTTGTAGCCCAGGCTGGCCTCAAACTCTTGGCCATCCTCCTGTTTCAGCATCTTGTGCTAGTAGTACAAGAGTGCTACCATCTTCAGCTGAGACTTAGGGATACAGTAATCAGTGAATCAGCCTGAAATGCCAGCAAACATCTTCAGCCTATTCACACATATGTCTCCTTTGCGCCACATAACCAGCAACACGAAACACACCAGAGCCTGAAGATGTCATCAATCCCTCAGCAACTGTCCTCTTACTACCCTGAAAGTTCCCCAGGGCCCACAGTCATGCCGAGATCAAGTAACACGTCCTTAAATGACCCTCTATGCTGTAGTGAGTGACACAGCAAAGAGCAGGGGCCAGGTCCACGAGTACTTGCCTAAAGGTCTCAAATCCCTTAGGCCAGAGGGTCTGTTTTCTAGAAAATTAACAACAACAAGGACCTAAAAACAAACCTCACTTGAATCACCAAAAAGCCAACTGAAATGTACAGCTGGTATTTA
The DNA here is from genome assembly GCF_000001635.26 of Mus musculus. NCBI lineage: Eukaryota > Metazoa > Chordata > Mammalia > Rodentia > Muridae > Mus > Mus musculus. The sequence continues at coordinate 43,072,754 of NC_000083.6, read as the reverse complement.
TCCCAACTCGCTTTCACAACAGTTCTGAAAACTGCTAGTCCCAGTCAGACCATAGATACGGACAGCTGCTGTATCATGAAGCTTGGCGGCGAAAAAATAAAAAAATAAATAAAGCCAGTAACTGTGCTACCTCAGCAGCCAGAGCATCCACGACCTCAGTATGGAACACAAAGGCCACTGTATGAGACTGAGGGGGAGGCGTGGAAGGAGGTTGGAGGAAAGGGGAAGAGAGACAACAGAAGTGTGGCCAACCACTGCCAGCCTGAGAGGAGTGGGTCTCCGCATTGGTTCTACAAAGGCTGAAAATCCCCTAAAGGCAAGGAAGCATTCAAGTAAAGAACAACGAAATCTGCTGTGTTCCAAGGCTGTTCCATGGCAGTGGAGCCTCACCTACCTTATCTCACTGGGCCAAGAGTGTGAGCGTAAGGCAGCCATGCTCAACTGCCCTGCACCCACACCACTCACGGCAAGCATCTGAAGTCAATGAAAAGTCTACTGCTTCTCTCTCTCTCTTTCTCCCCTCTTTCTCTCCCTCTTCATGTCTTCTCCGTTCCCCCTTCCTTTTTTTCTTCTTTCTACAGAATCTTGCTGTGTTAGCCCAGGCTACCCTCAAATTTGCAGCCCTCCTGCATTAATCCCCAAAGGATCACGGGGATGTTCGATTACACTTAACTTTCTGTTATACCTACTTCGTTTTATTTCATGGCTATGAACATTTACCTTCATGTATGTATGTATGTTTATGTATGTATGTATGTATGTATGCATGTACGCCTTGTGCACAAAGATGCCAAAAGAGGGCATCAGACACCTTGAAAACATGAGTTAGATAAAGTAAGCCTACATGGGGTGCTGTGAACTGAACCTGGATTTTCTACAAAAGCAGCAGGGCTATTAATTGCTAAGACATCTCTCCAACCCCTTAGTATTAAAAAAATAAAAATAAACAAACAAAACAAATACCCCAAAAACTTGTTTTAAAATAGACTCTCTCTATAGCCCTGACTGTCCTGGAATTTGATATGTAGACCAGGCTGGCCTCAAATGCAGAGATCTGCCTGCTTCTACCTTCTAAAATCTAGGGCAGCCAGAGTAACATGGTGAGACCTGATTTTTTTTTTAAATCAGAATAAAATAAAAGGTGTTGGACTTAAACCAGGTTGTCAGATTGTTCCAGAACCTTGCCACTAGCCATAGCTCTCACACCTTGTTTTGTGTATCCCAGAGCAGGACACACGGTAATGCCTTGGTCAGTTCCAATAACCATTTACTAGGTGCGGTGCAAATAGAATGAATGCTGGCTTTCGAGAAGCCTGTCCAATTTGCATGGGAATTCAAGGCCATCTTCTTACCCTACCAAAGGGAAAGGGGTTGTACATAAAAAGAACAGAAAATAAATATTGCACTCACTAAGCCCAGCTGCGTTCACAAAGAGTTAAAAGTCAAAGTAGGGAAAAGGAGAAAAAAGTAAGTTAAAAAGAAAACCTAGAAATTCAGCTAGCCAGCTTCACTTCTCTTGAGAGCCAGGAGCTGGGAGAAACCACTATCTTCACACACACCTTTGTTTTCTTGCAAAGGAGAACATTCCAGCCAGCACTCGCTCAGGCAGGAAGGAGTAAATATTTACAGTTAGCTGGATTTTCTAGTTCTTGGGCACTGAACCCAGGCAACTCTCTGCCTTGACAGACCATCCACTTCCAGAGGCCTGGAAACCTGGTAGGCCTCCCCATCCAAAACTATGTGACCCCAGCCTTCAGGATTTAAAAGGTCCATTATGTGTGTGTGAGTTGGAGTTGGTTAGGAATAAGCCAGGGAGTCATTACATCCAAAAGAGAAATAAACATAAATGAATTGCTTTCTGGTGGCTATGCCACATCCATCCCCGAAGCAACCAACCACAGGCATCATGTTCAGTTGCGAGGAAACTGAGGCAGAGAAGCACGGTCGTTTACCCAGGGTCCTCAAGCTGAGTATACCCTGAGGAGTCTGGCAGCTTGTCAATCTCCACTCTCCTTTTCCTACTGGAGTCTTAATGGCTGCTTTCAAGAACAGCCAGTACGTTAGTCCTCCAACCTCCTGGACTCAGTTGCTTGGATCACACAGGTCTGTGTGGGGTTGCTTTCATAACTCAACTGCAAGCTCCCCTTGACGTCGTTCACTGTGCCTTACACATCTGCAGGACCCAGAGTGCTTGGTATCATACTGTGCTCATAAATGCTTACAAAATGGAGATTTCAAGATAAAAATCCACTCCATCGACTTGCTGTTCCAGGAGGAGGAACAGAAACCCGAGCATTGAAGAAAGATACCAAAAGAAAGTAACTGGGAAGCCAACCTTCTAGTTCCTAGCTATCCCTCAAAACTAGAGTAAAATAATATTTTGTGTTTATTAGTTATTATTGCTTATTTATTCGGTACTGTGTGACCCCAACCTGAACAGTGTGGTTTAAACAAAGGAGAATGGCCCAGGTAGTTAGACAGACTATCCCAGGCTGGTCTCAAAAACTCTTCCTATAACTGAGGATGATCGATCTCTGGAGTTCTGTGATTACAAAGCATGTACCACTTTGTCTGGTGTATGCAGGGCTAGAGATGGAACCCAGGGCTTCCCGAATGCTATTCGACCACTCTACCCACTGAGCTACATCCCCAGCCCCATAAAATCTTGACAATGAAAGCAAAACAGAAGAGGAGGAGAGATAGGATTCACGTTCTCTGGCACCGGGTGAAAAGGACACATTTATAACATACTTTGTAGCTTAAGTATGGATGCTGTAGTCCTCGTGGTATTCATTAAAAATATGGTGTGTGTGTGTGTGTGTGTGTGTGTGTGTGTGTGTGTGTGTGTATTACCCTTTTGTTTGTTTGTGAAATAGCTTTGTTTGTGGGAGAGGTACTAGGGGGAAGGTGAACTTGCTGACCTTTTAAAGGACTGGAGTTCAGTTGACAGCACCGACATTGGGCATCTTACAACTTTCTGTAATTTTGGTTTCTTGGGTGAGGACATACACACACACACACACACACACACACACACACACACACACACACACACACACACTTTTTAAAAGAATTTGAGTAGATCTGTCAAAAATCCCATTCACTTCCAACTATCACCCCACTGTGGAGCTACTTCTCCTAAATGCACATGCTTGGAAGAATCCTTCACGATTCTGAAGGATCTGTGTTCAGCTTTAGACATTGACCTTGGAAGAAGAAAGTCCCTCGGATGAAGAAAGACCCAGCCTCAGGAGGCCTTAACAATGAACACCATGGTTAATACAGGACCAGCTGGTCTGGCGAACAGTAACTAAAAGCCACACGAATGCCAACCCTTTTGAATAGCAGGATAATGTAGGTGTTCTCAGCCTCACGGGAGGGAAGAAACATTAGCCATTAAAACTGAGTCATTTTTACACATTAAGAGTCCATTAACTCCTGGGGCAAAGTCCCAAGTCCTCAGGAGTGCCACAAAACACAGGAAAAGCAATTCCACCCGAAAATGTGAAGAGTGAGTCTTAATTATGCCCCCTGCTTTCTGAGTCTCCAGCTTGACTCAACAAATCTCAGTGAGAAGCTATGGATGGCGGATTGTTCCATACTGTGCAGTTGTTATGAACTGGCAGCCAGGAATCAGGCTTGTTGGCTCCTAGAATTAGAGTAAGAATGGGACCCAGAATGTTGCAATACAATGATGCACATTACTAAAACATGTGATAAGGAGTTTAGTATTGCCCTCTCAGCATGCGTCATAATACCCAGACTACAGAAAAAACAAGCTGGGAGCTACAGGATGCTTGCAGAGTATGATCTCTCAAAATACAGGAAGAAGAAAGAAAGAAAGAAAGAAAGAAAGAAAGAAAGAAAGAAAGAAAGAAAGAAAGAAAGAAGAAAGAGGAGGGAAGGGGAGGGGAGGGGGAAGGAAGAAAGAAAGAAAGAAAGAAAGAAAGAAAGAAAGAAAGAAAGAAAGAAAGAAAGAAAGAAAGAAAGAAAGAAAGAAGAAAGAGGAGGGAAGGGGAGGGGAGGGGAGGGGGAAGGAAGGAAGAGGTGCATGGATTTTCTTATTTTCATTTTTTTGTTCTGAAGAAATGAGAAAAAGAAGTGTGCATAAGATTTTAGCATACTGGAAGAGGTACTTTGTGCTTTAATTCACTCTTATAAATTTCTTATGCCTCTTAGGTTATTAATTGTTCCATTGCATACTAGTCATGTCTTTACTTATTTTATTTTCCTTATTTTGGGGTTTTTGTATTTTGTTTTGTTTTGCTTTGCTTTGTTTTGTTTTGTTTTTGAAAGAGGGTCTCACTATGTAGCTCTGGCTGTCCTGGACTTCATTCTGTAGACCTGACTGGCCCAAAACTCACAGAGATTCACCTGACTCAGTGTTGGGATGGATCAAAGGCATGCACCACCATGCCTGGCCACAGTAACCTCTTATCCTTTTGGGACCATCACAAATTCGGGATAAGCAAGTTCTAATGTGGCCTAATTTGCATTATCTTCCTCCTTGTCAAGGAGAGCAGGCAGTTCATCCCCAAACAGCTGAATCCATCTTCAACCTGCTGTTGACCAGTCCTTCCCACTAAAGCCAACAACCATGAAAGCCTAATAAACTTTCTCTGCGCTCCCTCTATTTTAACTGCAAGTATCTTATTTAGATAGAGGATAAGTATTCCTCTTGCTTTTCCAACCCCAACTATTTAAAAGCCTAGCTGTAGCTGGATATAGTGGTCCTCAAAAATTAACTCTTAGAAATTCACAGCACAAAGCCACAGGGGTGGATTAGTGGTTAAAAACACTGACTGCTCTCGCAAAGGACCTGGGTTTGACCCTCAGCACCCACACAGAGGCTCACAACCATTTGTAACTCTAGTTCCAGGGGACCCTACACTGTCATCTGGCCTCTGACGGCAACAGGCATGTACATGGTGCACACACATACACGCAGACAAAATACACATTGTGATGGTTTGTATATGCTTGGCCCAGGGAATGGCACTAGTAGGAAGTGTAGCCTTGTTGGAGTCGGTGTTCCACTGCGGGTGTGGACTTTAATACCCTTGTCCTAGCAGCCTGGAAGTCAGTATTCTGCCAGAAGCCTTCAGATGAAGATGTAGAACTCTCAGCTCCTCCTACACCATGCCTACCTGGATGCTGCCATGTTCCTGACTTGATGATAATGGACTGAACCTGTAAGCCAGCCCCAATTAAATGTTATCTTTATAAGAGTTGCCTTGGTCATGATGTCTGTTCACTGCAGTAAAATCCTAAGACACACATTATGACACCACTGCATACACTAGCAAGCCTTTGTTGCAAGGATGGTGATATAGCTGTCCCTTGTGAGACTAGGCCGGGGCCTAGCAAACACAGAAGTGGATGCTCACAGTCAACTATTGGATGGATCACAGGGCCCCCAATGGAGGATCTAGAGAAAGTATCCAAGGAGCTAAAGAGATCTGCAACCCTATCGGAGGAACAACGTTATGAACTAACCAGTACCCCAGAGCTCTTGACTCTAGCTGCATATGTATCAAAAGATGACCTAGTCGGCCATCACTGGAAAGAGAGGCCCATTGGTCAGGCAAACGTTATATGCCCCAGTACAGGGGAATGCCAGGGCCAAAAAATGGGAATGGGTGGGTAGGGGAGTGGGGGGGGGGGACTTTTTGGGATAGCATTGGAAATGTAATTGAAGAAAATATGTAATAAAAAAAAAGAAAAAAAAGAACTCTTTCTTTAAAAATTACAACACATCAGTATGTGCGATTTAATGTTTATAACTGACTTATTAGTAATTTTCCCCAACGTTTCACATTTCAAAGAGATTTAAAAGAAAAAAAAAAGACTAAGAACTTTGAAGGTCACTTTCAAAGTCAGACAACACCTACACAGTTTCACCCTAACATCACCACTAAAATACAACTCACTTGACCTATGATCACCCTACTAATGAAGAGATATTACAGATAAAGGATACAAAACCCTGAGTCCCTTGCTATACAGAATTTGGTGCAGAATGGTCATGAATTGAGCTGAAGTAGTGAACTACTCTCCACCCAGCTTTTACAAATAGTGGATATGGACCTCAGAACACATAACACGTGCAGAATGGCCTTTAACCTCAAGTGGGTTTTATCAAGTCTCACTGGCAGAACACATCGAAAAACTTTAATCAAAGTCTATTTGACACATGATCCAAAAACAAATTTTCTACTTAATTCATGGGTTTTTTTGGGGGGGGGAGGGGCTGTCCAATAAAGAACGGCTGAGTGGAATGAGTTACATGATGATGGGAATCACCATGCTAGAGTAAGATCAGTAACTCAGGCGCCGGAGACTGCATGTTCATACTGTTGTTATTAATGCTTGTGTGATGGTTTGTATATGCTGGCCTAGGGAGTAGCACTATTTGGAGGTGTGGCCTTGTTGGAGTAGGTGTGTCACTGTGGACATGGGCTTTAAGACCCTCATCTCAGCTGCCTGGAAATGAATATTCTGCGAGCAGCCTTCAGATGAAGAAATAGAACTCTCAGCTCTGCCTGCACCCTGCCTGCCTGGATGCTGCCATGCTCCTGCCTTGGTAATAATGGATTGAACCTCTGAACCTGTAAGCCAGCCCCAAATAAATGTTGTCCTTTATAAGACTTGCATTCGTTATGGTGTCTGTCCATAGCAGTAAGACCCTAACTAAGAGAGCCTACAAAGAAGGCTTGCAAATGTGATGAGTGTCAGAAAAACTAGATGTAACCTATCTTTGATCATTTCTCTAACATGTGTTAGAGCCTGGATTCAGATCCAGGGTTATTTGGCTCCAAAAATAGTGCTCACTGACACCAATAATGTACACCCCTGGAATGTACTCGGTTCCCCATCTGATGAAGGTGGTTGAATAACCAAGGTGGGTCAGTCCTCATACCAATTGCTGTTGGTACCACCTTAATTCTCAGGTAAGACCAAGCAAGGAGGGCCTCCCTAACTAAGCCAGATAACTCGCCCGAGTGTGCAAACACCTTCTGGAAGAGGAAAGGTTCCCGATTTGATTTTGTTCAAAATGTGCAATGCAAAATGAGGTTTGAAACTAGTTTTAACAAAGAATGGTTCTGGATGCATAGCCTGATTCTAGAACATACTCCCAAAGACAGGGATTCGCAACCCCACATCCTGGAATCGCCTAGGAAGCTTAGAAAACAGATGGTTCACCCTCCCTCCCTTGGGGGTTCTGTTTAACAGGTGTGCAACGGGGTTCCAAGCATAAAACAACGTCAGAAGTCCCACAATGACTGTAAAACACAGCCACTGAAGACCTCTTCCCTAAAGACTAGAGCTGTGCTTTTAGTGTAGGCACATGCACACAGACACACACACAAACACACACACACACACACACACACACGCCCTTTCGTGCCCACACATGCCCATGCTTACACAAACACTGGATATCAGCTGTTTTTCCTTGCAAGCATCCCTGCTGAAGTGTGAAGTTCTAGGACAAACACAACCATGGAGGGCTGACATTACCTGCGTGGTGTCTTCCATCAGCCCACGAATCTTCTCCACAACATCATTGCGTCGGTGCTGGCGCAAGGCGCTAATGAGCTGGGCAAGGCTGGCCTCAGGGCCACGGATGGTCCAGTGCTGCAGAGCCGCGTAGGCCCGTTCATGATCTGCAGTGTATCCATTGGAGAAGGCCGCCACCTCCCTCTCGCTGGCGTTGCAAAGAAACTGATAGATGTCCTTCCACTGGCTTCCCACCTGGGCTGCTACAAGCTTCAAGATGTCAATACCTGTGCCAGAGATAAAAGACAGTAAAAGTGTATGCAAGCATGTTCTATAAGGAAGCCTTTCTGTGATGCTGAGTCAGATAAATGAGTCATCTTCCATAAGTAATTGGCATATACACAGCCCATCATGGAGATAGCGCGACAGCATTATAAACTCTATTTTATGGAGGAAAGATGTGAATCACTGACAGAACACTGGCCTAACATGCATGAGATGCTGGATTAGATTCCCAGCAACACACACACACACACACACACACACACACACACACACACACACACACACAGAGAGAGAGGGGGGGGAGAGGGAGAGAGAGAGAGAGAATAAACAAACAAATAAAACGAGTCTTTTGACAATAGGTTAGCTTCCTGAATACACAGGAAAAGATCGGTTGATCTTTGTCGTGAGACAAATTGTCCCCCAAGAACTGCTTTTGAAAGCAAACCGATCAAAGCAAACAAATCAGTCTTTGCTACTACTAAATACAATTGTGATAAAGTAAATCAGAACCCCACACACATACACAAAGTGTTGACTTCGTGAAATTCGGAAAACCAGAAACCACAAATGAAGACTTGAGTGTACTTGACACAGTCTTGGCTAAGTAGTATGCAGATTCTAAGACCAGTGTCTTCTATGTCAACTGACCACACACCCAACTGTTCCAGTCCAATGGTGGTGGTGTTTAAGATCATGTAACTAGGAAGGCTAGAGAATTGGTTCAGCCGTTAAGAGTTCAGACTTCTCTTACCGAGGACTGGAGTTCCTGCACCCACGTCCAGGGGCTCAAAAATACCTGTAACTCTAGATCCAAGAATCTTATATTTTCTTCTATTCTTTGAGGGCACTGCACGCATGTACACATCCCCCCTCCCCCCATACACACAGTGACAGACAGACACACAGAGACAGGGAGTTAAACATAAAATAACTTTTTAAACATAAACATCTACCATAGTGGGACATAGTAGATAGTCTGTAGTCCCTGAACTAGGTGTGTAAAGACAGAGGGATCAGTTTGAAGGCAGCCTAAGATACATGGTGAGACCCTGTCTTCTCAAATGACTCCATGCTCAATGAGCAGTTTTCTGCCCTGTTATTCAGCCCTCTATGTTGACTTGTAAGTTACGATGCAGACAATGGCCCCAATGACAGCATCATACTAATAGCAGTTATTATCTTCCAGGTTTCAAGTTAAGGCATTTAGCTCACGGAACATCTCCAAAAGACATTAATATTCCAACTGCACACTTAGAAGAGGGGGAAAAAAATCAGAAAAGTTAGGCTACCACCACTAAAGTAGGTGTGGTTGGGACACAAGCCCAGTTACCAGGTTAGACGTAAGAACTCCCATAGAAGCAAACACCGTTAAATGTGTGACTACATGCTGCCTTCCATGACAGGAAAATGCTTTTGAGTCAAGAATCAATGCTGGTAATTCTATAAGAATTCTTTACCCTGCCCCAAGATTTAATATCCACTAGTCCCCCTCATCCATAGGATGCAATCCGGGACTCTCCATAGATGCTTAAAAACATAGAGAATGCCTAACCTTGTAATCTGATGCCTCTCCAATCTTAACTGGCACCTATCACACATTGTCATCCATACCTTCTAGTTTGAGGTACCGACAAAACCAACATGCATTCCTTTTTCCTTCACAATTGAAGAGAGGGTTCATTTTTACTGTGTCAACAGACCATATACCCAACTATTTCGGCCCAAGATAATCACTCCTTAAGAACATCTAACTTAACAGGGCACAATCAATCGTACTTGAAACCTCAATACACAGAAGGTAGCAGCTGCGGTGTGGGGGTGTGAACACATCCTCAGTTATAGGAGTTAGCTTTAAGTTGAGAAGTCTACCTTTTCACTTAAAGGGAGCACTTCATGGCTCAGCAGCCCAAGAGCACTGCTAAGTGAAATGATTATCTTAACCTGTTAACTAGGACAGCTAGCCACTGTGTGGTTATCGAGAAGGTAGGGTGCCCCGGGCGAGCACAGTGGGCAGAGAGATGGAGACTTCTGGTCAGAATGAACTGGATTCTAAAGAGACTTCATCACATTTCTCTGCACCGAATGCACCTGAGGTCAAAGTGGAGGTTATTCGATGGTCATCAAGCGATCAGTGACCTGTCATCTCCGTGAACACGTGTGTTAGTCCCTAAATCCGATGGATCTAGGGTAGAATTAAAGCCCCAGGTCCACAGTCTTAGATAAGCACCTGGCGGAAGCCTCTGTCAGGCAAGGGGTGTCTGGTGTCTCCGGCTGCTTCTCTCTACAATCGTAAGCTGCTTGAGCTTGGATTTATATGCCGTGTTTTGTGTCAATAGGAGTGTGAGTGATTTTCTACACCAGAACTGTTAGTGGTAGTAATGGCTTGCTTAAAAAGAGCTCTTTATTACTTATTTCTTTTCAGATGAGGTCAAGTTTCCAAGTGAGGTTTATGGAAGAAGAAAATAAAGTAATAATAATAATAATAATAAAAGACACTTTTAAAAACTTTCAGTTTTTGATGAAAATATTTGTGACATGAGCTAGCAAATGCTAGCGAAGAACAATAATACAGAAATCTCTCTGAAAGCAGTGGACTTGGAACTCACCATAAATTCTTTCCTTGCCACTCAGTTCTGTAGGGCTAGATGTGTTGGGAGATCATGTATACATACAGGCCAGGTCAACCCCTAAAAACTCTTTCTAAAACCAAAGATTCTAATAGGATTCTAATAGGAGGCTCCTTTCTTGTCCACAAAACTAGAATGCTACTGTGTGTGTGTGTGAGAGAGAGAGGGGGGGGGGAGAGAGGAGAGAGAGAGAGAGAGAGAGAACTGCTAATCGAGACACTGCTGTTCTCCTCATGGTGAGTCTCAGACAGCTGGCTTTTCAGTTTTCCTAGCAATTTTTAGCCAGATGTACAGCTTTTGATCTCAAGCAAATGAGTTTCCTTCAAGAGAGAGAGAGAGAGAGAGAGAGAGGCAGAGGGAGAGGGAGAGGGAGAGGGAAAGGGAGAGGGAGAGGGAGAGGGAGAGGGAGAGGGAGAGGGAGAGGGAGAGGGAGAGGGAGAGGGAGAGGGAGAGGGAGAGGGGGAAGGGGAAGGGGAAGGGGAAGGGGAAGGGGAAGGGGAAGGGGAAGGGGAAGGGGAAGGGGAAGGGGAAGGGGAAGGGGAAGGGGAAGGGGAAGGGGAAGGGGAAGGGGAAGGGGAAGAGGAAGAGGAAGAGGAAGAGGAAGAGGAAGAGGAAGAGGAAGAGGAAGAAGAAGAAGAAGAAGAAGAAGAAGAAGAAGAAGAAGAAGAAGAAGAAGAAGACAAACCCAAAGTCTATTTAAAACTTCTGCAGGTAACTTGAAGAAACAAGCCAGCTCTTTGTGGTCAATGTGGTTTAATGTGGTAGGCTCTTCCAAACACCGAAAGGCTTGTTAGTCCCTGATTCTTAATTTAGGTCAATTTGGCTAAGGCCCATGGTGTCTTACATGAAAACACGGGTGCTTCTGCTTCTAAGTAGGACCATTGTTTCCATCTGCATGAAGCCCAGGACAGTGTGGCTTTGGGCAAACCACTAATTGTCACGTGCATTTCCTCAACTTACAATGGAGAGGCTCACTGTCATCCCTGGCAGTCAACACTTCCTATGAAGGTAATTAGTCTTAAAAATTAGCTACATGAGCCGGGCGGTGGTGGCACACGCCTTTAATCCCAGCACTCAGAAGGCAGAGGCAGGTGGATCTCTGGGTTCAAGCAGAGTGAGTTCCAGGACAGCCAGGGCTGTGACACAGTGAAACCCTGTCTCGAAAAACAAACAAACAAAAAAATAGCTATGTGATTTTAAATGCTTCGTATATGCTGAACATAGAAACTTGAGGCTCAATGCATGCAAATACTTTACAGAGTAATTACAGACTCTAAAAGCCTTAAGAACAAATCCCTCACCCAACGCTCTGGATTTTTTTTTTTTTTTTTTTGGTCACAAAAATAAAGAGAAAGGAAATAGGAAGAAATGAGAAGAAAAACAGAAGTACGGGGACAATGACACCTTTCTTGAACTCAAATGAACTTCAAACTAAATTTAAAACCTCTAAGAGTTGGGTTTCCGCCTTGCCCTCTTCCCCCATGAGACGTTTCCATTGTAAAATGCAGAGTCGGCTCCACAAATGCCTGTGCCAGCAGCGCCCTCGGCCACTGTCGGCTCCCATTCTGGATTTGATAATTTAAAGATACAATAGACAGTGGCTCTCCCAGGAGACAGTAGTCTTTCAAAGTATTGTCACCGAACCCAAGGGAGAAAACCAATCAGAACTAGTCCCTGGTCCCGCCCTCTCCATCACCACCAGGGAAAAGAGAGAGACTTATAGAATATTTCGTAGCTGTCTGAGGAGCAGCCACTCTGTCAGGCTAATCTGTGAGCATCACACTTTCTGAAATATGAAGGCAGAGGAATTTATTAACAAAAAGTGGATCGATATCATGAACACCGAAAACAGTCAGACTTTGGGCAGTTTTTCTGTTGGGGGACTGGGCTTGGTGGGCCTCCTGTAATTTCAGCCCTTAGAGTGTGGAAGAGAGGGGATCCTTGGAGCAAGATGGCAGCCAGACTAGCTGAATCGACGGGTTCACCCAAGAGACCCTGCCCCGTGTACTTGTCAGCACATCACACACAGAGAGATACGGGCAGAGAAAAGGGATGAGGGAGAAGCCATACAACTATAGAGATTGGCACAACGTTAGAGTAATAAGCCAAATCGGGAAGAATGAGCAATGTGCTCAGAAAGGCTTCAGAGACACTTATTCAGATTCCTCTTTCCTCGTTGCTTTTTATTTATCTTCTTATTCCTTTCTAAATGTATTCACAACACAAACATCAAACACATTAGTCACACTTCATATAAGTGAGTTCTGTATCTGTGAGTTTAAACAACTCTAGATCAAAAAAAAAAATTAGATGGACAGACAGACAGATATAGATAGATAGATAGATAGATAGATAGATAGATAGATAGATAGATAGATAGATAGATAGATAGGGCCTTGCTTAACTCTTTTGGTTTCTTTGCTGTTTTGTTTTGTTTCTTGAGAAAGGACCTCATGTGGCCCAAGCTGGCTTCCAACTCCCCGTGAGACTGATTCTGAGGAGGTGGAGAAATGTATCAGGCATTCTAAGAGTGCACAGCTCTTGCAGAGAACAGAGGTTTGGTTCTCAGCACCACAGCAGGTAGCTCACAAAGGCCTATAGCTACTGCCCCAGGGGCTCCATTCCTCTGACCTCTTCAATCAACTGCACTGGCACGTGGACGCCATACAGGCAAACACACATACATAATTTCAAAACCAAAATCATCTTTAAAAATGAACTGAAGTCACCTTAAATTCATGATTGCCATGTCTAGCTCCAGGAAGGATGTACATGTACGACCACCCCCATCTCCAGCATGTTTTCTTGAACTCTGCATTTGTGCTGGATGTGTGCAGGCATCTTTGACGATGACTACTCTGAATGATACAGCAGAAAAACTATTTACAAAGTATTCAAATTACGTGATGTATTATTAGTAATCCGGGGAGGATTTAAGATATCCAGGAGTGTGTGTATAGATTATATACAAGTACTATGCCATCTTACATAAAGGACTTCAGTAGCTTCAGACTTTGGCACACTTAAACGGGCCCTCAGAACAGTCTCCCATGGACACCAAAAGACCTCAGAACATATTATGATATTAATAACTCTAAGACCAGTCTCCTATGAATGTTAAAAGACTAATATCTGTGTCATATACAGGTCTGGATACTGAAAGATTCAGCTGACATATATGTATTTGTGGATACTGAGAGACCAGTGTAACACAAACATATATCTGAATATTAATATCTGTGCTGGCTAGTTTTATGTCATTTTGACACAAACTAGAGTCTTTTGGAAACAGGGGGCTTTGACTAAGAAGATGCCTCCATCAGACTGACCTGTGGGCAAACCCGTGGGGCATTTTCTTGATTAATGATTGATGTAGGAAAAGCCCAACTCACTGTGGGCTCCAGTACCCCTGGGCAAGTGGTCCTGGGTGCTATAAGAAAGCAGGTTGAACAAGAGAGGCAAGCCCATAAGCAACACTCCTCTGGGGCTCTGCTTCACTTCCTGCCTCCCTGTTTCTGCCCTCTGTGAGGTAACTTCCCTTATTTCTCTCACTGACAGAGCATGGCCTGACAGTCACAAGCCCAACTAACCCTTTCCTTGCCAACTTGCTTTTGGCCATGGAGCTTTATCACGGCAATAGAAACCCTACCTCAAACAATATGGAAAGACCAGTGTGTTTATGACATAGAGATGCATGTAAACCTTAGAGTCATGTATTGACAGCCTTTCATATTATTGGTAATCTCATGTAAAGAGATTGGGACCACTACAAGGCCACTCGGCTTCTGTTGTCGTTAATCGGGAGTGTGACAGAAGAGAGTAATGTAATCAGCCCCTGTAACTCTCCTTATCACTGAACACGGCCATCCGGTGTTGATATGAGCCCGTTCCAGGCTGGCCATGGTGTGAATGCTTCTTCCTGGACTATTCGTTCTTGCCACACTGACGTTAGGACAGTTTGCTCTGAGGCTAGACAGTCTATTTCTTTTCTTCAAAATTAAACCCTAACCATGCCAAACTCAACAAACTCTGTACCAGCAAAAGTGTCTGAGACTTTGAGAGCGTGTCAGTCTTTGTCGCATGATTCCTAAACACTATCATAGTAAGAAAACGGCTCTTGGGACAGCTACAATTTGTTGTAGGGTTCTAATACAATTTGATCTACAGAAAGATAGTGAGGTCGATACGGTCATGGACTACAGTTATTTAGAGAGTTGATAACTAGCCACACAGAGAGAGCATACACCTATTGACAGGTATTTTAGTGAAGACAGTGAACAATCCCACTCAGTCATCAGTTTATATATGAAACAACAGCATAGGAAACAGATCATTTCTTGGCCTCTGTCCAAGTAAAGTTCCGAATCCTAAAACACAGATACAGTCTCTATCTGTTGACTGATCTGCTTCGTTCAACTTTATGGAAGGTTCACTCTCCTTGCACTTACATTGAAAATTATCAAGTCCTCAGTCCACTAGCGGGCTGGCACAGAAATAGTGAACCCAGCATTGCTTTTTCCAATGTTGCTGGATGCTGGAATTCTGGAGATTGATTGACATTCTTCCACCTCAAAGAGTCTTGTTGCCCTGACTGGCCTGGAGCTTCCTGTCTAGACTGTCTAGACTGAGATAGCTCAAACCATCAGCTATCCCCCTGCCTCTGCTTCTCAGGCGCTAGACTTAAAAAGCATAAACCACTATGCCTGGCTCTAATGATCAACAATTTTAAAGAAACTGTTGAGGCTATCAAATCATATGAGCCAGAGGCTGCATCTTCCAGGAACTGCCAAGGAACGTAGGTGGTGTTGGATGTCAGGGGAAGAAGCCCTGAAAACAAAGGGTCAACTTAATAGAAAAATGATAAAATGAAAGTCATGAGATAAGGTTTTAAACTCTACCATTTGCCATTGGCAAAGAACAACCTTAATAATGTTAGTATCTTCCGCTCCTCGGGTAGGAAAGGTAAGAAGACTTACATGGTATCAAGTGGTAAATGCCTATTTCGACACCTTGGCAATACTGTAATGCACTTTCCTCTACCTGTCCCAGATCTGCATTGACAAGGGTCTCTGGGAGAATGGACTATGGACCATTCAGTATTCAGCACTGAGTGGCGGGCAGGCAGTGGATTTCTGCTGCTCATGCTGCACGAATCCCACAACTACTGGGGTAAGTCACATCTAAAATCACCTATATGGTAAGTGGAGGAGAAAGTGCTACTGTCCCATCCCTACCACACGTGGGAGGTCATGGCAGCATTCACTGGGTTCTTCCAAGTGTGGTGAGACATTCCCAGTCCACAACAAGAAAACCTAAGACTAGAGGCATGACGCACTAAACGGTTATCATGACAAATGGTATTCTACAGAACATGCTAAGCTCCGGATTCTGTCGTTATTAACACCCGAACTCTGACTTTTCCCCATTGGAAGAAGGGTTGAGGCTCTTTTGTCTTTGGAGACATAAACATCTAAAACGATTGCTTCCAATAAGAACCTATGTGAAAGCCTTCCTTGAAAGAGAGGGATGAACAGCAGAAGTCGTGAGTCAGGAGAGACAAAGGCTGGCTGTAGCCCCAGGACAGACACAATACTCTGAGTGTACTGGTTACCCTTTGTCAACTTGACACAAACTAGAGTCACCTTGGATCTCTGAGGTAGGGAAAGCGCACACATATAAAAAGTGATCCACTATGTACAAGTCCGAGAGAGGAAGGAGGAACCAGCCAAGGAGAGCAAGAGGAAACAGTCAGCAATACAGGAGGAGAATAGGAGTCTATAGAAGGGAAAAGGTGTATCAAGGAAACAGGACACGAGTGCTAAATGCTGCTGGAGGCCAAGCACATAAAGACTTAGAACCACACCAGGATTGTGTGCTTAGACTGCACAAAGCAAAAGTATGGCTAAAATCCTACCTTGTTTTATCATCACTCTGACTGTGCAAATGCGTATCAAAACCTATGCCTTCCCATGGCTCAGGTACACCTGTCATGGGTTTGTTTTCTCCCTTACAGCTATCTAACAATACTGGTAGGTCTCCCAATTGGTAGTGTCTCAGATTTGATCATATGCAGCCAGCTATGACATCATCAGGTATTGCTTTTAGCCAACTGCAACTCTGATGTAATCCACCAACCAAATACATTGAATTCTATACATTGGCTGCAGTATTAACAAACCAATGATTTATGAAGACCCTTCAGCACAATTTCAGAAAGCCTTTCTCCTTTGTAAAAGTTGTTTATGTCATGTCTGACCAGGCTGATTTAAGGACACACATTAAGGATATTATTTCTTCTACTTGTATTCAGGCCCTTTGTAGGGAAAATGCTAACTTGTTTTTCACTGTCTCAAAGAACTTACATTGGAAGACAGTTGGGTAAAGGCCTGAAAATATATTTATAATAGTAAATTCCTTTCCCCTAAGACCTAGAGGCAGAATTCAAGGCTGGATGCCCGACTGGATGCCTCTGGTCACTTGGCTACTGTGCACTTGTTTATGAACGTTCAAGGCTATAGCTGGAAGAGCCTTGCTCCTCCAGCAGTTCTGTGTACTTCAAAGTCCTCTGATGGGCTGCTAAAGTTCTTACATTGTAAACAATGAGGATCTGCTCTTAATCCCTAGAATGCATGGGGGAAACATCCAGGCGTGGTAACAAACAGTGCTCTTGTGATCCCAGGACTGGGCGAATGGAGAGATGCATATCCCCGGAACTCATGCACCAGCTGGCCTAGCATGCTGGCCATCTCCAGACCAATGGGAAGTTACCCTATCTCAAAAAACAAAACAAAACAAGACGGAAGCCAAGCATGGTGGTGCACGCCTTTAGTCTCAGCATTTGTGAGGCAGAGGCTGGCAGATCTCTGAGTTCAAGGCCAGCCTGGTCTACAGAGAGGGTTCCAGCACAACCAGGGCTATATAGAGGAAGCCTGTCTCAAACAAACAAACAAACAAACAAACAAACAAAACCAAATAAACAAAAAACTGGGAGGGGTGGGGGCAAAGTGGACGATACTTGAGGAATAAAATCTGATGTAGTCTTCTGGTCTCCACACGCTCACAAATACACTGTGCAGGAGTGCTCATGTGTTTATATAGAGGTGCCCAACTGCACGCGAGAACACACATACACACATACACTAAAATCTAATCGCCTAACAGGTAAAATGCACAGAAGAGGCTGGGGTTACACAGATTATAGCTCAGAGGTAGAGTGCTTGCATAACATGGACAAGCCCTGGAGGAGACAGGGTGGGTGATGGAGTAAGGGCGAATGGACCTTAGAGTTTTCAAACGGGAAGGTACTGTCTGCAGGGGAATGACATTCCTGAGAGCAAATGCGGGCTGTGAGGTGGGGGTCTGGGATGGAGACCAACCATTCCCACCCTGTCGTGATGGCAGTCCTGGCCTGGAGGGGGGCAGTACACAGCAGCCTCTAACCTCTAAAATGGAATAAGCCACTCGCCTTTCAGCCAGGCCTCCTGGTGTTTACACTTCAAGTCTACTTCCCATAGGAAGTCTGGACTGACTGACAGGGTGACCGACTGGGATTCTGGGTCACGGAGTTTTCTCGGCAAGGGAAGGTGAGGAGTGTTCAAGCTGACTGGTGTTGAGACAGCATTGAGCCACACAGGCAAATGAGCTGGACCAGGAGGACACTGCCAACTCTGACACCACAAACACTTTTCCAAATAGTTCCTACTATGAGTCTGTTGCTCCTACTACGAGCCAAATCAAACCTCTTTCCTCAGGTTGCTTCTGACAGAGATTCAGTCACGGCAAGAAGAAAGGTAGCTAATAAACCCTGTTCAGGAGCTTTAAAGAGCTTATTTTTAGGGGCCAGGGAGAGAGAGCTTTGTGGGTAACAGTGTCTATCATCAAACCTGAGAACCTAGTCTGACCCCTCGAGACCCCAGGCAGTGGGGGGACAAAAGGAATCTCCAGGAGTTATCCTTGGACCTCCACATGTGCACGAAACACACACACACACATAATAAAATGAAAAGGGAAATCTATTTTAGTAGACAACATCTTCGAGTCTGCATCCTGACATCATCTTTGGATCCCTCATGACGAACATCCCATTACCTCACTCTAAACAAAATTGGAATGAAGAAACATTAATTCCGTTGCCAATCCCTAACCCTTGATCGTCCCTTCGCTTCTGAGCACTGCACATAGTAGGTTTACTGCACATAGTAGGTTTACTGACATGGGTGATGGAATGTTTCCTTAAAGAGCTCCTGAGTCCTGGGTTCACTATTTTTTTCTGATATACCCAGGGCACACACATCTGTCATCTACCTACCAGCACTGCAAAACCTCTGAGAAACATGTACGCGTGAAACACAGACAGTCCCACACCCAGAACGGCACTACCTCGTAAACCAAGTCGACAATTGGGGTAGATCTACTGCTCCCCCTAGAAGGAGGAAGAAAGAAGGGGGTGCTTCCTTCACACTACTCACCTCACAGACCAGTCCTGACAAATAACACTTGGGACCAAAGGAAACCTTGAAGCCATCGAATGAGGCCAAGAGAAGCCATTTGTCCTTGCGCGCCAGGTAAGGTGGGATGACGTTATGTTTCATTTACTTTGACAGTGAGTTAGTTGGAGACAGAATGGAAGAAATGACAAATGTTCTCTCCAAAATTTCAAGACTGAAACCACAGCTCGGTTCAGCAGCAGGGTCTAAACCTTTTAAATACGAACACTACGTAAACTGAGTCCCCCCTTCTACACAGCTGCTGCTGCCCCAAGCCAGTGTTGCATAGCATTGGGTCATAAGCACCATGCCGATAAGAGGCGGGCCACCAAGCCAGCCAGTGTCTACTTTAACTTTACTCTTTCGTTTCAACTGTATATGGGAGGGATTTGGTGGTAAGTTGGGGCTCTTTGTTTTCTGAGACGGGATCTCACTCTGTAGCCAGAGGTTGGAATGGAATTTACTATATAGCCAAAGCTGGCTTCAAACTCACAGTGATTCTCCTGCCTCACCTTCTAGGCATAATTACAGGCATGAGCCAACATACCTCCAGATCCCGATTCAACTTTTGCATCGTGAAGAATGAATGAGAGTTTAAGAAAGAAAGAGATATTAAAGTTATTTGAACGTTCATGATACAGGTCTCGCAACATTCTGGCCCCATTAGAGCCAAGTTAGAGCTGCCTCTTCTACACCTCCTACAAGACCAGGTATCATGTCTGCCTGTGCCTCCAGTGGCCCCTTCTCCCACATCCCTAGACTATACCAGTGCCCTAGGAAGAGTTTCCCTCACTGCCAGTACAGGCAACCAGAGGAAAGGTCTTAGCCTCCAGCCTCTAAAGGATTAGACTCTGACTAGTCAGGCGATACTCACCCTTCTTTTCCAGCTCCTTTTACAATGGACAGTTAGACTCTGTGGCATTTTATAGCCAAAGTTCCTTGGGTAAATATTTTTTCCCTTGTAGTCATCTCTCTTGCCACACATGACTCATTTAATTTTACCCATAAAAATTTCTAACTGGGTTTAAAACATTGGGTCTCTGTCCCAAGCTCAGCCCTCCATGAATGAACGCCTCGGTGCAGCTATGGCGTTATCTTCATCAGCAACAGGGAGTCAAGCTAGTAGATCTATCAGTATTACATATGATCTCATTCAGCCCATAAGAGGAAGCCCATGAGAGAGGAACCATGCCCACAACACAGATGAGAAACTGGGAGGCTCAGGGGCATATCGCAGATGTTTAATCCTCGGTGAGTTTGACTCATGGCCCTCTTCTGTCACCATGCAGCTTCCTGGGGACCAAGGGTTCCCTAGCTCATCTTTACCAGTCTTGAATGTGTCTTTGTATATGTGTATATATGTACACACGTGTGTGTCATTTTTACATGGGTTCTAGGAATCGAACTCAGGTCTTCAGTCTTGCAAGGCAAACACTGTACTGACTAACCTATCCCTTTAGCATCTGTCTTTTAACATAAGTATTGTTAATACGGCTCCCCTATAACTGCCCATTCCCCACACAGGGCCATAAAAAGGCAGACAGGTAGGGGAAATTTTTGTAATAGTATAGTTGCAATGGTCTGGCTTCCTTCCAATGGTCTGTCCACATCACAACCCTCCTTCTCCATAAAGGACAGAAGCAAGAAGCAGTGTTACTTATAACCAGCTGGAGTCCCTCAGCGCCTCTCCAGGCCTGCTACCAACTGGGTATGAACTCAGGATACTGGATCTTCCTATGCCTCTGTTCCTGATAGGCAAAAAAGGGTACAATATTTACACCATAAAGTTTTCCTGAGAGTTAAAATGGAAACTTGCAGATATATTTCACAGCTCAGGGTAAGCATTTGACATAAATGAACTGTGATTTTTTTTCTCCACCCAAACCAGCCTTAATAATAAAGTGTTTTTCTAGACTGGGCTGGGAAGATAGTTCGGTGGGTAAATCCCTTGTTGTACAGCATGAGCACGTGAGTTTGGATCCTTGGAAGCCAGATGCAGCTGTGAGCATCTGTAATCCTAGTGCTCTATCGAGACGTGGGAGGCAGAGATAGGAGAATCTCTAGATGGTGGCAGATCAGCTTGGCAGACATAGACAGCGAGGAACAAGAGATCCTGTATCCAAACAAGATGGAAGATGAACACTGACAGTAGAGACTGTCCTCTCACACACACACACACACACACACACGCACAAGACAGTAGAGACTGTCCTCTCACACACACACACACACACACACACGCACACACACGCACACACACGCGCACACACACACACATGGTCATGCACATATATGTATATATAAAGAGAGGGGGAGAGAGGAAGGCAGGGAAAAAGGGTTAGGGAGGGAGGAAGGGAGGGATGGAGAGAGGGAGGAAGGAAGGAAGGAAGGAAGGAAGGAAGGAAGGAAGGAAGGAAGGAAGGAAGGAAGGAAGGAAGGAAGGAAGGAAAACCTGATAAATTTTCCTTAGACAAGAGAATTTTCAAGGGAACCTGAGTTGGGTGCAGTCAAAAGTTCCCCATTCTCCGAGGTGCAGGCTGTTGGGGTGAAAGAAAAGGGGACTTGAACTTCCTTTGCTCTTCAAAGGTAGAAAGTTTTGTGTGTGTTAAAAGTCTTTAACAATTTAAGTTTATACCTTTCGCGACCAAGACCTCCATTTCAGAGCGATTGGTTTTTGTCTTCCACACCCTGGAATCATCTAGCTGGGGTGGTCAGCAAAAGTAGAGACACACCGGGTCCCTCTCTTACTAATTAGTATTCATGGACCATCACCCTTCTCGTTGGGGCAATCTTGGGAGAGGTCAAAGGGTGTTCCTCGTCTGGGACAGGCCATCTACCTCTCCATCTCTTTCACTCTCATCTATTCCTTGGCCACTACTGAAGACCTCCAGGGTCCTCCAAAGCCAATGACCTCTCTGTTGTCTTACTCCCAAACTGTGAGTAACTTTCAAAACCACAATGTTTCAAAAGCCCAGTGGGCAAAATCATGCAATCCTTTGACTGGCAAGGCAACATGGATAACATAAGAAGTACTATCCCAGAAGTCAGAAGTTAAGAGCCAGGCCTTAACTTCCCGTCACCACCCCCCTACTAAAGCATCCCAGCTTGAGCAAATAACTTCCTGTGCTCAGTTCTACCATCTGTATAATGTGAATGAACATTAGACAGCAGGAGTTCTCCTCTTTCTCCCTCTCTCCCTTCCCTCTTCCTTGCCCTCTCCCTTCCCCCATCCACACCGCTGCAGTCTCATCGATGTCCAACCTCTACGTTTTCCAAAAAACAAAACAAAAACTCTTCTCACATGACCAGGACTCTGTAAGTCCTAGACTGCTAAGACTGAACCTCAATCTCAATAATCAAGCACACATAAATAAAAAACAGCACTGAAAACGATTTAGAAAACAACCTTTACAAAAAAAAAAAGAAAGAGAGAGAGAGAGAGAGAGAGAAAGAAAGAAGGAAGGAAGGAAGGAAGGAAGGAAGGAAGGAAGGAAAGAAAGAGAGAAAGAAAGAAAGAAAGAAAGAAAGAAAGGAAGGAAGGAAGGAAGGAAGGAAGGAAGGAAGAAAGAAAGAAAGAAAGAAAGAAAGAAAGAAAGAAAGAAAGAAAGAAAGAAAGAAAGAAAGAAAGAAAGAAAGAAAGAAAGAAAAATTCAGGCTGGCGAGATGGCTCAGCAGGTAAGAGCACTGACTGCTCTTCCAAAGGTCCTGAGTTCAATTCCCAGCAACCACATGGTAGCTCACAACCTCTCATAATGAGACCTAACGCCCTCTTCTGGTGTATCTGAGGACAGCTACAATGTACTTACGTATAATAATAAAAAAAATCTTTTTTTTTAAAAACCCAGTGTTTTCTTTACCTTAGGATTCCTTAAATGTGATGCTGGCTACCAACCTCTCCCATATTTCCCCTATTGTCTGAGAATAAGCCCCAACAATGCCCCTGTGCATGCTTGCTTTCCTGTATGACCCAAACAAGTCATTCCACTCCAGCTGGCTGGCTCCTCAGGTTCTCCTCAGGTAAACAGCTCACCGGCAGCTAACAATGATTCCCAGATGAGAGGGACTATAGCAAGAAGCAGAGCTGAGAGGGAGCAGGGAATAACTAAGACAGAGAATAGAATCTCCCACTAGCCTAACATCCCTTGCTTCAGTTGTCCCTGAAGAAAGCCACGGTTGTCATGGCTAAAGATGTCCCCAACAGACAAGAACTTTGCCTGAGCCTCTGGAGAGTCACCTTCTTCAAGGCACTTACCCCACGGGCAACACCAGGCTATGTCATGGCCTTTCTGCAAGGGAAGTAACTCAATTCTGGAACTTGAGTTTTCTATCTCTATATGAGTGACCGTTTCTTCCACCCCCATAGACCACTTCAGAGTATCCTACAGAACTTAAATTCATAGCTGCGATGGAGGCACTGGCCTGTGGTAAACATGTAACTTAAGAATCCTTTTACTACTAGACTTACACTCACACTAATAGACCATGGTTAGAATATGTAAAATTTAAAAAGGCTTCAGGTTAGCCTAAACTTTATTGCTAGATACCAAGCAATGATTGGAGGGACATTTAGACACGTCCATCCCAAGTCCTTGTTTTTTACAGATACATAGGAGCTGCTGAGCTCTTCACAGCTGGCTTCTAGAAGCTCAGGAGTTGTAACTGGGGCTCCACCATGACACCAAGGTCTCTCAGTGTTCAAGTTCAGAAATAAATGAGAGCCTTAGTCATGGCTCCCCCATTGCTGCGATTCACAATGCATGTTGGACTATTGTGCCACGTTGAAAAGATTGTCTCCAAACATTAGTTCTGGAATAGTTGTTGAATCTCTCTCAATACCAAGGGATCCCCTACACCCCACATAAGCTCGGAGCCCCTGTATGGTCTCAGCTTTGCCCAGCCTCATGTGACACACACAAGTAGAAGCATTTACTACTCTACCGTCACTCTGTCATCAGCTGTCCTTGGTGTTTTGGTGAACATGAGATCCTTCTGTAGCCTAAAGCTGGGATTAAGCCTGGCTTCCCTTCTCTGAGTAGCCACACACTACTCTCACACTACAGCATATGCAGGACCCACATGGCCTACATTTCTATCAAATATCAGGGTGACATGACGTGCACCCAGCTAAGGCAAAAAACACATCATCATATTAATTATCTTCAGCCTTGACCTCTGGGACCTAAGCCTTTAGGTGTCCTGATATTATTTAAAAGCCTCATTACCAAAGAGAGTACATGTCTGGTCCAGGATCACCCACAGGCTTTTTGCAGTAGGTGGGCAGATCTAGGCATCAACTGTCCTAGCCACAGGTCATTTCTGCAGCCTGTGGCTGCACTTCAGGACTGCAAGCAAACCTTTAGGAAATGAGTTCGTGCCTCCGCTCAGCCCTCTCTTACGTTTTAAGCACTTGCTTTACAGATGGCTCTTGCCTGTATAACCCTGCGCTTTCCCTTGCCTTCCAGCCCACCCGTACCTCAGTGAATACTGATTTGAGACAATCAACCCTCTCTGGTTTTCCCTTCAGGCACACAGAGTGGAGTCGGAGTTCCAAATCTCTAAGCATCTCTCCACTATCTCCCTTAGACTCACTCCCCCTTCAAAGTATATTGGAAGTCGAGGTTTGAACCCAAACCACCGTGTCCTCCTTCCTCTACAGTTCTGCTCTGACGACGAGACAAGCTGTATGAGGTCCGTGAGAGGACATTTGTGAGGTAGGCCCACATGTAAGATGGCAATCTCTGGGTAAAAGCCAGGATATTATTGGGAGGAGATGG
Organism: Mus musculus; assembly: GCF_000001635.26. Classification (NCBI taxonomy): domain Eukaryota; kingdom Metazoa; phylum Chordata; class Mammalia; order Rodentia; family Muridae; genus Mus; species Mus musculus. The sequence goes on along the minus strand of NC_000083.6, from coordinate 43,048,082 downwards.
AGGGATTTGGAAATCATTTGAAATGATGAGGACAGCGATTACACAGTATAGACCTCTCAGTCACTCAGCTTTGTTATGCATCCCTGTAGCAGCGTAAGCAATAGGTGCCCCTAAAGGTAAAATTGAGCACAGTTAAGCTCAAGGAGGGTTCCAAGAGTATCCACTTACCTGAGCTGCTCCAGTGAGCAGAAGGTGAAAGAGAAAACTCCTGAGAGTGACAAACCTATGGTAGACGTCACATGCTGGCAACCACAGCCCAGCATGTGCCACCTGATCTTACAGATCAAATTTTGTTAGACTCTGACCCCTCCGAGAATTGACACACTGACTGTGGGTTCTTTTGACACTACAAAAACAGAGCCCAGTGGTTCCAACACAAACTGTACAATCGCATCCTGCAGTTATGGAGATTTCGGCTCAAAAGTAATCTCTGCTAGAGTCTACACACAATTGACCTACAACCCACCTACCCTAAGAGCCCTCGGTTTAAGGGCTAGAGAGATGGCTCAGTGACTAAGAGTGCATACTGCTCTTGCAGAGATCCGAAGTTTGCTCCCAGCGCCCACAATGTGCCTATACCCCACACAGATTCACATAATTAAAAAATAAAATAAATCTTGAAAACAAAATCTTTGTTTAATTTCCCAGCACAACATCATTGTAAGCCAACAGGGACAAACTCAATGGTTCAATAGATTTAAATTGCAACCTTGCAACCTTGAAAGAATAAGGAGATCGGTCCTTGGATGTTCTAGACCACTGCTGTCCTGCAGGATGTGCTAGACAATGGAAATGTTCAGTCTGTCCCAATGTGCTCAGGCAAGCATTAGCTAGGTATGTCTATTAGGCATTCAGGTTATTATTGGTGCAACTGAGAAGCTGAATTTTGCTTTTTAGTTAACTTTAGCTTAAATACCTCAAGGCGTGTAGCTACCACAGGAAATAACTCAGGCATAGGCCATTTGAGCCCCAAGGCATGGGCCAAGTGTAGGGCCGGCCACATGTTAAAACCTAATGCCTCTCCTCTAAGAATTTATAAGCTATGAGAGGAGATTAGGCAAGATAGTTACAGTGACAGATGGAAAAAACTAGAAATTCAGAAAGAGTATCTTAGAATAGATTGCTATATAGAATATTACAGGCATAAACTTGACAGAGTATTTGTCTGCATACACAAAACCCTGGGTTCAGCCCACCGCACCATAAGCCAGGTCAGACATACCTATGATTCCAGCCCTCCCGGGACTCGGGAAGTGAACGCTGAGTGGTCAAAAGCTTAAAGCCATCCTCTGCTATGCAATGTAATGTCGCCAGCCCAGGCTACATTAATCCCTTTTTAAGTACAGAAAATGACCTCTCTCCCTTGTGGCCACCAAAGCAAAGCAGTCCACACCTAAGAGAGCCCCAGAAACCTCACAATGTTTGCTGAGGAAAATGCTGTCTCCACAGGTCACGTGATACACACTGTCAAATGCATGCTAGCTGCCTAAGGCAGACCCCTGAACAACTAGGCCAGCCAGAAGCTACACACACTCCAAACTAGGTAAATCCAGTTCCCCTTTCTCACTCCCTTTTCTACGTCTCATTTTAACTCATAGTCTAAAACCTAAGAGCAAAAGGAAACATAATCCAACACAGTAACAGCAGGGCCGGGCAGGGTCGTGTTCCTCTCCGCTCTTTCCCACACTTCCACCCCCATCAGTACATGGTGGACGCTGGTCTCAGCTTCAGGCACTTTTGCAAATGCAAGGAATGGGGAAAAAAGACATGAGGGATGGTAAATAATTGAAGGAAAAGAAACAGCAATGGCACCGGTTAGAAACAACCGTGAGAGCGCACAATTGGTTCCTATTCTCAGCACCTCACTGCCAATGGGGCTGGACCTTCTGCAGACATAAGGAAGCGAACAAGGTGACTTTTGGGGGGAATCTTCCCATACTTCCTCAGTGCAGTTGTAGGGAGACTAAGTTTTACTATCATTATCATTTAGAGTGTGTGTGTGTCTGTGTCTGTGTGTGTGTGTGTGTATGTGTGCTTGTGAATGTGAAAATAAAAGGTCAAATAAAAGAATTTTCTGTGTAGCCTCTGTTTCTTTCACCTTATTTGTCTATTTGTTTGTTTGTTTGTTTGTTTTTTGATTCACTGTGTAGTGAGGCTAACCTACAACTCATTTTGCTGTCCTAGAACTTGTAGCAGCACCCCTGCCTCAGCCTCTCAAGCGATCTTGCCTCTATGCCTGGCTTTTGCACTGATCACCTTTAGAAAATGTTTATTTGTTTAAATTACATGTATGTGCACTCGAGAGCAGTCACCCACAGAGACCAGAGACGTTAGCATCCCTTGGAGCTGCATTATCTATAGGCTGTTCCAAGGCTGTCTCTGGAAGAACAGCTTGGGCTTCTAACCACTGAGCCATCTCTCCAGCCCTTTCATTTCCATTTTAAATCAAGTGGAACTTTTGTACACCCACCCACACTGACCCCATTACCTTGGGGTTATAATACAAAAAGAACTCTATTTCCACAAAGACGACAAAGGATGGCAATTAGAGCCCAAACAATAGGCTCACATCATTATGACAGCTTAACCTCATAACAAAATCTTTAAATAGGGCTCATAGATAGAAATTCTAGAGGAATTTACTTACGATCCCCAGTGCTAAAGTGAGTATATTGAAAGAAACCTCTGCTTCTTCCGACCATGCCAACCTCTTCTGACTTTGGAAAAGAAGGAAGCTATGGAGTACCAAAGTACGTAACCTCCGAAGGTGCAACTCCTGGGTCTAACCATAGGATTCCGTGAGAAAAGAACCACAGTGCTTGAAACATCAACTTTAGAAACTGTTCATCAATGGCAGACAGAGAAGCCCAAGAGGGCTTTATGGTAAGAAGACAAGAGAGCTGAGGTCTGACAAGGCAAGAAAGATCCCGCAGGTCACTTAGACACAACACAACCATTGCAGCCATGACACACAGCAGCAATGAGATCCGTACCTGCTCAACACTGAGACCTTCAAGGTCACATCACAGGACTAGGAAGTGACATGAACCCCCCACTCTGTTCCTAAAGATCTGTCTATGGACCACTATTGGATGCTATGGAACAGGGCATCATTTTCTTTAATGGGGAAGTAAATAGGAGGCTAGTTGGATAGAGGGTAGCATTCAGAGAGAAAGGAAGATCGATACCAGAGCTAATGGCTGGAGAACATAACCAACAGTGCATTGTGTGTACATATGAAACTGTCATGCAATAATAGCAATTTTGTAGAGGAGCCCGGCATGTCCCTGTTACAGTGGGAAGTGGTAAATAAAGGAGGTCTTCCAGGACCTTTGATAGAAGACTCCTGGGTATTCAGTCCTCATTCTCATAAGCCATTCAGTGTGAATAGACAAGAACCAGGAAGGGATCTCGTGAGGCGGGATAATCTGCGGCCCGAGCACAATACAGTCAGATCAACGAGGCATTGTTCGTAGAGAGCCCAGCGCACCTGCTGCAGCTTTCACGGAACAGACCCTCTCTTTGTAATAGGATTTTACCTGCTTGCACCCTTGAACCTAGCAATTTGGAAAGAGAAAGGCCTTCCTTAGAGAAACACCTCAAACAGAAATATCCCAACGCAGAAACCCGGGAAGGCTGAACTACTGAAGGGGCTACTTACACCCGACAGAGATGACTGAAAGACACCCCGTGAAAGGGACCGAAGTGTGTGAGTGGGTTGGATTTGATTTGTCCGCTTCCATCCCTTTTATATAAACCAGAATGTTGTTGTAAGGACACACGACATTTTATGAGGCAAAAAGAGCTGTAAGAATGTTGAAGGTCGGACTGATGAGGTGGCTCAGAGGGCAAAGACCCTTGGCATTAAGCCTTAAGACCTGGGTTCTATCCCTGGGGTCCACATAGTGGTAGAAAAGAACTGACCCCTGTAAATTGTCTTCTAGCCTTTAGCCATGCGTCGTGGCATGCAAGCACCTCAACACACTATGTAAATAATCAAATAATCACGTAATACATTTCTAAAAGAATCCTTAAGGTCATTGTTCTCTAGTGCTTTCTGCTCCGGGGCCAGCCTTTATCATCACAACCTGCTGTATTCTTAGAATTTTAAACCCACGCTCCAAAAGCATGTTTCTAAATGTATCTGATCACAAACTATACTGGCCAACTAGTGAGTAATAGCATCATCACAGACAACTTTGCATTGACATCATCTTAAAAGGAGAAGTCACATGTTCTACTAACAAGGTAGGCTCAGAGCACAGGTAACTCCAGGGGGCAGCTGAATATGAAATTTGATCCTAGACTAGATCTGACCCTCAAGGGAAAAGTTATCCATCCTCAGAGAAGAAAGTGCTCAGTGAGACAGTGCTGGCCATGCAAGCGTGAGGAGGAGAGCGTGTATCCCCACCACCCAGATGAGAGCCGGGTGGGGCAAGGACCACCTGCAGTCTTAGGTGGTGATGATGGAGGATTTCAGAGGAAATCTGGAGAGCTAGACCACGCTGAGGCTTCCGTGAGAGACCCTGATCAGAAAAGAGAATGGAGAGAGAGCTCAAGAGACACGTGATACCAATATCTGGCCTCCACACTCACGTACACATATGTACATACACATGCCTACACATTTACACACCTACATATAAATACACACACACCAAATTAAAAAAAAAAAAAAAACACCACTGGGCAGTGGTGGCGCACGCCTTTAATCCCAGCACTTGGGAGGCAGAGGCAGGCAGATTTCTGAATTCAAGGCCAGCCTGGTCTACAAAGTGAGTTCCAGGACAGCCAGGGCTATACAGAGAAACCCTGTCTCGAAAAAAACAAAAAACAAAAAACAAAAAACAAAAACAAATGTTCTTTCTGTCAAGGGCCTAACTGGATATGTTAGCTGTTTGTTTCTTGAGGGTATTTTAGTGGGGTTGTTGTTGTTGTTTCTTTGTCAACCTGACACAAGAGAGTCAGTTACCAAGAGAGAACCTTAATTAAGAAAAATGTCTCCATTGAATTGGCCCATAGGAAAGTCTGTGAGGCGCTTTCTTGATTGATATGGGAGGGCCCGGCCCTTTGTGGATGGTGTTACCTCTGGGTGGACTGTTTAAAAAAATCAATCAGGGGATTCACGGGGAGCAAGGCAGTGAGCAATGCTCCTCCAGGGCCTCTGCTTCAGTTCCTGCCTCCAAGATCCTATCTGAGTTCCTGCCCTAACTTCCCTCCATGATGAACTCTGACATGCAAGTGTAAGCCAGATAAACTCTTCCCCTACCTCCAGGTTTCTTTTGCTTATCATAACAACTGGAAGCAAACTTGGACACCAGGCCAACAAAAGGAGCAATGTATACAACAAAGTATTGTCCCAACTTTCAGTTTACTGAGGTTGGGAACTACAAAATATTTTACAAAGAGAATATCTTTGTTGTTAGGAAATATATTAATTTATTAAAGGGTAAAAGCCCATGAAACAATTTGGGAAGTTTATTTTGTCTATTGAGTAAATGTGTATATAAGTATGGCATGTATTATATATACATGCCATTAAATATAACACATTATTCTGTAATCCAATCTCTATTGTGTAAAATTACTATATGGCTTCAGAAGCAAAGAACAGATGACAATGAGTAAAATCTGAAGGCGGGAGTGGTGGCACATGTGTGTAATTCTAGCATTAGGGAGTCGGAGGCAGGAGGATAAGGAATTCAAGGGCAGCTTTGGCTACGTGGTGAATTTGAGGGCAGCCTGCGCTGCGTAAGACACTAACTATCTCAGAACAACCACAGCAATAAGAATAAGACCAACCTGACAACAGGAATACAGGTATTGTTTACCCTCCTCTCCTCACAAGTTCTAAGTTAGAATTATGTTGCCATAGGAAGGTTTTAAAATTTTTTTTATTAGAAAGGCAGAGGGTTGATGGTGAGGCTTTCTAGCCACCAGATTTCCAGAGGATTCTAGAGGGTCAACACAGGCTATCAACAAGATATGGCCAACCAGCAGCCCAAGAGCCATAGGCATCCCGGGACAGCTATGAAGACAGCACAACACACTCACAGGAGACAATTTGAGGCTGTCACATCAGAAATTGGATAGTTCTGGGAGTCTGAACCAGGCAGAGTGCTGCCCCAGCATCCAGCTGAGCAGTCTCCCAAGTCATTAAGGAAGGCAAAATAAGTTGGGTTTTAACGTTCCTCTGCAACTTCCTGTAATGGTTTTATTATACAAAACGTGTACCATTTGTGGGGTACTAACAAGAAGAGGGGTAAAAGGACAAAATCCTACCACACTGGGACTGTTCTTCATGCTGGCATCTTTCCTTCCAACCTCTGAAGGTTTAAAAGAGTCGAGACTGTGGCAAACTATGTAGCTCTGTCCGTTCCTTTTATGCGATATAAATGACCCTTTGGACTGGGTGGAAATATCCCATTATACATGCACAGTTCAGCATTTGCTCAGCTATTCCCCTAGAATTGCTACTTTATTTGTTTGCAATGTTTATGATTTACAAGGCTAAGTTAAATAGCTATAAGGTTAGCCAGGCTTGCCGTCCCATACCTCTAATCCCAACACTAAAGATGCTGACATGAAGACTCACAAGTTCAAGGCCCGCCTGGCTACAGAGTCAGATTTTGTCTCCTCTCCCCACAAAAGAGCGTTTATGTTCACTGTGCTTGCTTTTAAAAAAAACATCTGTTTCTACCTCAGTGATAGAGTCCCAAAATAGAATTCCTGTCCCAAAGAGTATACGCACTTTCAAAACCAGTTTGTCGGAAGGTGAGCATACACCTTTATCTGTAAATGGGAAAGGAAACATTTGAATGGGATTTCCAGAGCCTGCCTTCACTCAGGAAAGGAAGTTACAGCCACAGCGGGGAACAAAATTGCTGCCTTCATGTCAGACTGAGCACAGAGACAAATAAGTACTGTAAGCTATTTTTGCCCTTAAAAGAGAAAAGACCAAAATATTTCAGCCTCTATCAACACACAGAGGCTACTAAGTGAGAGGCACGGCCTCAGATGAAGACGAACCTCTTATGGTGTATATCCATCACTTAACAGATATTTCTGTGTCCTGGATTGGGTGAGATTCTAAACATTTAAGAGGGAGAGGTGTGTGTGTGTGTGTGTGTGTGTGTGTGTGTGTGTGTGTGTGTGTGTGTGTGAAGATACAAAGCCAAAAGCAAGATTCACATCTAAGCCTTGCAGCCCAGCTAACTTATAGCAATTTAGTCTTGAACTCCCATTTCTTTTTTCCTCAGCCCTGCAACAGAAAAGGGAAGTGTGGGCTGGCAAGATAGCTCCGTGTGCTAAAAGCTCTTTGCTACACAAGCCTGAGTTTGATCTCTGGAGCGCACAGTTAGAAAAGAGAACTGACTCCCAAAAGTTGTCCTCTGACCTCCACATGAGAGCATGTTCGAACATGCATGCATGCATGCACACATGCACATACACAAATAGTATTTGTTTGGGTTTGTTTGTTTTTTAAAACAGAAAGAAGAAAGAGTTGCAGTAGTAAGAGATGTGAAGTCTGGTGCCATGAGTCCTGAACAATTAGTCTCTTGTTTGAGTGAAACCTCGCTGGATTAAATTCCAGCCTTTGCTAAAGAACACAGTTAAAACATAGAAGTCCCTCACAGTGACTTGCAGGTAGGTCCCTGATTCAGCAACCTTTTCCAGTTTCAATGGTGCAACGGAGGGAAATGGAAAGAGGTGATCCTATCTGAATTGCACCATTTGTAATAGATGATTAGAATCATGTTCTAGAACCTGCTAGATCCTGGAAAGTCCTTGGTGAGGAAAAGGGACTCCACAAGCTACAGATTCCCCACCCCTTGAGAGACCAGGAATGAGGACGCGCGCTCTGCACGCAGAGAGGAAGCGGAAGAAACTCACCATGGCCGTTGCGGTAGTAGATCCATTTCTCCCGGTTCTGGGTGGGAGTCAGGGACTTCTTCAGCCCCGCCTTTTCCACTATGGCGCTGGGATCCTGCCGGGGCCCCTTTTTGAGAGTCCTGGAGCTCTTTCGGATACTGCACACCACTATCAGCACCAGGACCAGCAGAAGGAAGAGGACGATCATCCAAGGCAAGTGCTCGTTGATGTCGAAATGCTTGTGAGCGTTCTGTCTGGGGTGACCCCTCTTGGGGGCCTTGATGGCTGTGCTGGACTTCTCACCCGTGGCCTCCATGGACGATGGCAGCAGCTTCAGAATGTGTCTGTGGTGGGGGGCTTGCTGGTGGGTAACTTGTGGTGGGTTTGGCAGGGTCCTATTAGTGCCTTCCTTCCCACTGGTTGAGCTCGTATTGTCAGGCACTGTCCCTTCCTCGATGCCACTTGGTACCTTAGTTCTAACAGAGGCAGTAGAGTTGGAATCTGTTGAGTTCATGCCTAGAAAAAAAAGAGTAAGGAAGGGGGGAAGAGCTTTTCCATATTTGGGCATCTACACATTCTCTCCTGTCCCTTGTCACCTCCAAGTGAGGGCGGATAATCAAGAAAGAGATGATTGTTGGAGCTAAGATTAAATATTATTTTGCCCATTTTCATAAAGGTCCTAACAGCATCTTTATATAAAAGATAAAAATATGAATAGCTAAACTCTGTTTCTGTGCCCAGAACATGGGCATCTTTGGGGAAACCAATATTTGAGCTCTCTTAAACAGCTTCCCCTCGATTTTCAAGTTCTACGTGGACAAATGTCTATCTGCCACTAGTAGCCCTTCATTGATTGGCTTGTGCAGAGAACTCATTTCAATTAAATTCCTTTGCTTGCTCTCTTCCTCCCTCACCTTTCATGACTCAGTGATGAAACAGAGCCCATGGCAAAGATAAAGGAAAGGGCTCGGACTCCACGCCAACCCTGTGCAACAGGTCAGTCAATAGAGTAAGGCTGGACTCTCTCAGGAGCCATCTCCAAGCTCACACAGGGCTGGGGCTGGCTCTGTGAACTGCTTTCTGTGACATTTCCACAAAGCCCTCACAAAAAGAGTGTGAGGGATGGAACCTGAGACAGAGCCTGACTTGTGTCAGCCACTGGAGCTACTCATACCTGTCTCTTCATTTCAAAATGGCGGGCATGAGAAATCGTTCCCTGCACGTGAAGGCCAGACATCGTCACACACGACAGTGTGCTAGCAGACACAATTTAAGTTGGCCATATCTCATGGGAACTAAGTGAAATGAAAGAGGATCTAGCAAATTTTGAACTTCTGCCTGAGTGTTGACGGGAATGTGACAGACGTGGATAAAGGCCATGAACTCAAGCTGAATAAAAAAAAAAAAAAAAAAAAATTGTCATTTTTTTCCAGATTCGAGGGCTGGCTACCTTTACTCAGATTTAAACTTTTCTTTTTTTGTCCTACCTTGGAGTCAACATTCCTCCCTTCCTTCCAGACATAATGACAAGCTCTCCCTTGCTGTCTCTTCTTCTGGCTCCATCTACACACGATTAGCTCCATTTTACATAACTTTTTTTAATCTGAAAGGAACCTTAAACAACTAAAATCACTCAACTCACTCATTCAGGCCCAGCACTGAGTCGGTTAAGTGATTTACATAAGGTCACACACTGTCCTTATTTCTCGAAGTTCTTTATTTGCCAGTTTGATGTAACCTACTTTCTAGATATCTGTTGTCTCCTAATAGAAACCCTCTGAGTTGCAATATTTCTATTAAGTCCAAAGAAGCCAAATTTAATTAGCCACACAAAAAATGAAGGTTCCCTCCTCCAAGGGATGATTTTTTAGATTTAGCAAAGTGAAGAGAACATCTTTGGTTAGCAGCTCACTCTACTGGGCTCAAAGCCTTCCTCAAGCAAGCAATTCGTGGGGTTGAGTTACCTTGGGGCTCATAGGTGGAGGAAGGGACATCGTGGGATTCCATATGCTCAGGGTGAGAAAAGGTAACTGTGCCAGAGGAAGGTGGGTTTGTGCTGGAGAAGAACAGGCGCATGCCACAGACGTTGTCTGTCTCCTTGGTCCCTGGCTTGACCACCTCCAGGTTCTGACCCAGACAGTCCGTGTGAGCTTTACACTTCATCACACTGGAAGGCACGTCAGAGAAGGTACCCCGAGCGCACTGCTTACAGCGCACATCTTCATTCTCTGTCCCTTTCTTCCGCACACCCCAGCCCACGGGGCACACTGTATGGGGAGCGCAGGTACCATTAGACTGATACATTCCAGGTGGGCAGATGCACTCTCGGTCAGTCAAGGCAGCACAAGGTAATCTCTCAATCATCGGCCATGGACATGGCTGACTACAGTCATGGCATCTCTCTATGCCGTTCTCGTGCCTGGTAAAGGTCCCCGCGGGGCAGCTGCTGCAGACTCGCAGGCTCATGTTGGTACAGTGCTCGGAGACGTACGTTCCTGCTGGGCACTTGTCGCAGGTTAGCACCTGGCCAGTGGTACGGTCAACATGGCGGTAGGTGCCAGGGAGACTCAGAGTCTTTTGTTCTGGTTGAGCTGTGATGGTGCTGAGGAATCCAAGCTGAAAGAAATAAGAGAGGTGTCAGATAGAGGAGCAGAGGCGAACAGAGCAACAGCAACAGCAACAGCAATAACAGGTCATCACCACTGTTCAAGATCTGGCGGGTACCACACCAACTTGACATCAGAAAGAGGGAGGTGTGTGCCAAAGTTGTCATTTCTATAGCACCTGCATACCTGATGATAAACTTTTGTTTTGTTTTGTTTTGTTTTGTTTTGTTTTAACAAACAGCCATACTTTTGACAGTCCTGTTATGTGCATTAAACAATGGAGCTGGTGCTTTTAGATTCAAACGCAGTTTGTCCAGTCTCTGAAGGCCACAACCGATAGACACAATCCCTGCAGGCATCCATTGAGAAATCTACCCATTGAGCTTGGGTCCAGCAAGAATAACTCAGTGTTCATGTTCTAAAATAAAAACTTCACCCAGCAGGTCAGAGTTTCACCAACTTCCAGATTAAAAACTTGGAGGACCCGTTGGGTGTGGTAGCATATGCCTTTAATCCCAGCACTTGGGAGGCAGAAGCAGGCGGATCTCTGAGTTTGGAGCTAGTCTGGTCTACCAATTGAGTTCTAAGATAGCCAGGGCTACATGGAGACACCCTGTCTGGACAAACCACACACACACACACACACACACACACACACACACACACACACACACACACACCTGGGGGTATCCCAAGTTCCAAGTCCTGAGATGCTGTGAAAGAGAAGCAGGGAGCAAAAGACTAGAGTGACTGCTTCCCTGGGGCTGTCAAAATGAAGGCCCTGATAGTCTTTGCCATCCTCAGTGAGATGGAGAAATTTGTATGAAAATCATGGCTGCCCCAAGCTACCAGCTACCGAACAAATTCCTTCTAGATTTACAGATTTACAGCTACATCGGTAACTGAAAGAACAAAGCAAAAGAAAAAGAAAAAAAACTGCTTGCAAGGTGATCAAGAGTCTGTCTTCTTAGCATCTCGAAACTTGACCCCAGTCTATTCTTTTCCCAACCCCACAGTTATGTGGGGCCAGGGTACTTCCCCGCCTCTCACCGGTTCTTGAGGTTTCCTCCTTAGAGTTTACGATATACTTAGTTTTCTTCCTTCTGAGTCTGAAAGTAGGGGCAGAGGTGGTTGGCGATGGATAGTGGTTGGTTTTCTTGTTGGGAAATTTAATTTCATATTGGAAATTGAGAAAGAGAAGATCCTGCTACTTGGTGGTAAGTCTCCTCTCTCAGCGTTTGGCTTGGCCCTTCCTTTTCCTGCTCCCTCTACTTGCACAACCAGCCCAGACACCCTATCCGGAGTTCAGCAGATGCCCAGGGTGGAGGAAACCATCTGTCCAATGGAGCCCGAGTACAAGATTAGTGCCCCACCCCCACTGTAGACTCAAAAGTGTGCACCCTGGGGAGATACACAAAGCTCTAGGAAATGGAGCCTCAACCCCAGCCTTCCCCACCCAGGGCTCCTGATCCAGGGAGCCACCCTGAGTGTGCACATTGCTGACAACACCCACCAGACTAGACAAGGGTCCAGACTTTTGTTCTAAGACAGGGATGGTAGGTTCTTTCCTGATGTCTGACTTGTTGGGGTCACTTAGCTGTGTTCAAACCCCACCCAGCAACTGCACATTCCCTACACTCTATACCATGCTTGCTCCATTTGGGATTCTTGATTTCGTGGGGGTAAAATTATTTTGAAGATATTTTGTTTTGAGATAGAGTCTTATTTTATAACCCAGGCTGGCCTCGTGGAAATCCTGACTCAGACTCTCCAGTTGCTGCTGGGATTACAGGTATGAGCCACGGAGCTGGGCTAGTTTGCACAACCATGCCTGGCTCCTTTATCAGTTTTTAAGGGACTATAATGCTGACCTATAAAATTACCTCATCTATCTCCTGCAAACAGAATAAAGGAGAGTGTGAATTAACTGTGTTTAGCGAAGTGGATGGAGGAAGAAACCAGTGGGACAAGAAGCAAGCGCTGAACTGGACAAAAATCACAGGGCTGCCTCTTGCCAAGGAGCAATGGGAGGTAGGCTCCAAGCCCCCTCACTTCTGTCTCAAACAGAGCAGCTCTGCTTTGCAAAGCCTAATCAGAGGGAAGGCCTGTTGAGAGCAGAGCTTATTACTCAAACAAGACTACAGGGTCCTCTAAAGTCTCTCCCAATTCCAGAGTCAATAGCTAATCCCACTGTGCTATTTAAAGAAGAAGAAGGAAAAACTGTATCTAAACAAGAGTTTCCCCTTCCAAGTTGTGGAAGTACTTGCCGGTACTAGGGAGACTCAGACAAGAGGATCACAGGATCCAGACCAGTCTGAGCTACATAAAGAAACTTTGTCCCAAAACAAAACAATATCCCCTTGTGATGGCGCAAGTTTGTAAACCCAACACTTGAGAAGCTGAGGTAGGAGGATCAGGAGTTCAAGGCTATCTTTGGCTACACGTCAAGTTTGAGAGTCACTTGAGCTACCTGAGAACATGCCTCTACATACATACATACATACATACATAGTTCACACACATATACGCACGCACGCACGCACATCCACACATGCACATATGTGCACCTCACACATTAGCTCTTCCCTCTAACCCCATGGATCTGGGCAGAAATAGACCAAATGGAAGACAATATTTAAAGATGGCCCCTGCACAATATAAAAAGATTATAGTGAAAGCTAACCCTAGAGGAGAAGACAAACAAATGGGAAAGGGGAGACAAGGTCATGGATAGTGAGAGTCAAGAAAACCGAGGCTGGGTCCTTCCAATTAAGACCCTTGATTCCTCTCCCAACCCCCACCATGTGTATAGACATGGCTAAGACAGGTCAGAGAGATCTAACATAGTTTCCGGCTTTTGAGTATAAAACTGAAATTGCCCGGGAAGAGTGTGTATCAAGTGGATACATCAGTCTACCTGTAATTCCATCACAGAGGTGTCAGCGGATCCCTAGAAGAAACAGGCTAGAGAGATGACACATATCACTGAGCTCTGGGTTTGGCTTAAGCACCTGCCTCGCCAAATAGGAAGGAAGAGCAATTGAGAATGGCTCCCAATGTCAACCTTGGGGCTCCATGTGCACATGGAACCACACATGAGAGCCCAGACACACGCAAACACACACACACACACATGAAAATGGAAAAAGAAAAAATAATACTGTCTGAGATGATTTTTGAAAGTACTTTCTTCATGTACCTCGTCTTATCTCTGAGATCGTTGTGAGTATACAACAGGGTGAGGAACTTATTTTGTTTGGCTGTGAGGTTTTTTTTTTCTTGCCTTTTTAATCAATCTGAGTGTTTCTGGTATCTAACTAACTCTTGAGTCCCTAACACTAAACCAAGACCCCTCTGACTGTAAAATTCTTTGATCCTGAGCCACATTTTGGATACAACCCAATCTCACAGTCAGAGTCACCCCCTTCTCTACCTAACCTGGCATTTTTAAATAACTTGATATTAGCATTTTACTTCCACCCCCCCTCAATAAACATCTATGTAATAGTCCTAGCAATTTGGAACTACAGATTCTCAGCTTCCCCGTTCTCTTGTTTGAGTTGGTTTTGTGTATGCAAAGGGAAAAAAAGCCAACCATGTTGCTCTGTGATTTCTCTTTTACTAACTTCTGTTACATCACCAAGACCTGTCTGTTTTAACATACAAACTGTCTCACTCTAACAATTCAGAGTTCTTCAACAGAATGAGCATATTCTACAGAGCTGGCTTAGCCATTAAAGGCTAGGCACGCAACCAACAGGATGGGTATGTCTTACTTCAGAGGGTCTTCCCACCAAGACTTCATTGACTGCTTTCTTGCATGTATATAGGTCAGGGTATAGTTTTCTATTGTGCACAACTGCTTCTTCCCTCCCATACCCCTCACCTAGCTTCTCTTCTCTCCACATCAGTCCAAGTAGCAGACACGATCACCCTGGTCCCAGTCTTTTGACATCCTAAATGCAATCGATAACCTGGAGCGACCCCATTCTCTCACCCCTAACAATATAAAACATATACACAAACATACGTACATAAACATCCCTGGGTGGATCAAGCAGAAAAAGTCAGGAAAAGAACTGGACAAAGATTTTGAAAAGAGAAGGCATGTTCTTACCCAACCTGTTGGGAAGTCAACAGGATCCTGGGTTGCTCACTTAGGAAATGAGCAGGTTGAACTCAGTAGTAATATTCAACCAATTCTACCCTCCTGCGTGTTGTGATTCTGTCAAATCCTGCCATCCTTATGTAGCCTTTAAATCTCTTTCTAAACACCCAGATGCCAAGCAGATGAGCAACTAGCCCATCGCACTTCCTGTTTCTGTCTATTGTACCAGCGTCTAATTACATAGTGTCTCTTAATGTTGGTTGGCAGTACCGTAAGTGTATATACTTATCTTTCCTTAATGCTTATAAGCAGCTCAAGGCCAGGGACTACTGTACAGACTATACTTCCTCACTTGCTCAACTACCTAATGAACACTAGGAAAATAATAAGCAAACCATCCTTCAAGCCAGGGGCCAGCAAAGGAATGCCAACATACCAGCTCGTCTTATAAACAAGCTTCCTAGAGTCCAGACACTGATGTAGCTAGCACTCGTGGCTGCTTTCAGGCTACTGTGGGAAAGCGACAAAGCTATGACAGAGACCATTCTGCCCAGAAACCTCAGTTAGCTTACTGTTATCACTTGGCCCTTTATAGGTGAAATCTGCCAGCTCCCAGCATGGGCATCTAAAGAAATACAAACATTGCAGAGACCAGCTGCTCATAGAAACTTCCTGGTCTCCCCCATAAGTTTCTTTATGAGCAGAGTGCTCGCTCTCTCTCTCTCTCTCTCTCTCTCTCTTTCTCTCTCTCTCTCTCTCTCTCTCCACCCACTCTAACTCACACGCTCAATCTGGTTCCTTCACACTCGGCTTCAAACTCTCACTTCCCCCTGACGTCTGAGAAAAAGCAAAATCATCCAGAGAGACAAGACTTCCTCCTGGGTGCTCTCCCTGCCTCCCATCCCCAATTGTAAAGCCCTCCTCGGTTTCTTCTTTTCCCTATATGGTTGTCATCGTTTTCTTACTTACACACTTATACTCTGTGTGTCTTCCCTGGAATCTATAATGCAGAACAGGGTTTCTCTGTGTAGCCCTGGCTGTCCTGGAACTCACTCTGTAGACCAGGCTGGCCTCGAACTCAGAGATCCACCTGCCTCTGCCTCCCAAGTCCTGGGATTAAAGGCGTGCGCCACCATGCCTGGCCAGCCTGTGCTCTTAACCTCTGAGCCTTCTCTCCAGCCCCCCATTACTCTCTCTTAACAGAACTATAATTGGCTTCTAAGAATTAGCTTCTTCGTGATACTCAAAATAAAAAGCTAATATACTAAAGAGTTCAAATATTCTTCTCTCATTTAAAAGAAAGAAAAAAAGAGAAGATTACACTTTGTGCTTAAGATTATAAGCAATATAAGAAGGTTAGATTCTCTCTGTGTTTAAACTGCGATTATTATGAAAATTCCATGTATCTAAGAATGTCACCTACAGGGCGGAGGGAGGGTATAGGGAACTTTAGGGATAGCATTTGAAATCTAAATAAAGAAAACATCTAATCAAAAAAAAAAAGGAATGTCAACTACAACAGTGGATAGATGCATCAAGTATCAGCATGCTGTCTCAAACTGTATTTGGTTAAAAACAACAACAACCAAAAACACTACAAGTGTTTATTGAATGATTAGAAGCTTAAACGAGAGAAGCAGAGATCAAGTGGAGAGCAGCACTTGGTGCAGGTGACTGACTGTGAAGGCTTCCAGAGTCTCACTGTGCATCCTGGTGGCCTATAGCACACCTATGATGTGTCACTTGCAGTTTACAGCACAGGTGGGCCTGACTGAAGACAAGAAGCACCCGGATGTGTGAATCCATGTCAGAATGTAGACATCTACTTATTGTTCAGCAATTCCACTTCCATTACCTCATCCTTCAGATAAACAAGAGATCCCTTGGTAGCTTAAAGGTTACAACAGATCTGTGCCATTGACGTTAGCGTGTGTGTGTGTGTGTGTGTGTGTGTGTGTGTGTGTGTGTGTGTGTGTGGTATATGCATGTGTGTGTACAGGTGCACATGCCCACGGGGAAGCCGGAGGAGGATGTAGAGTGTCCTACTCCATCGCTCTCCACTTCGTTGACTTGAGACAGGGCTCTCTCATCAAACCTGGAGCTTGCCATTTTAACAAGACTGGCAGCCAGCAAGCTCCAGCAAGCCTCCTTGTCTCCAGCCTCCATAATGCTGGGGTTACAGGTGCTCACAAGACCACATCCAGCCTTTTTACATGAGTGCTAAGGATTCAAACTCAAATCTCTTCACATTTGTAAGCCAGCATCTTACCCACTGAGCCATCGTCCCTGCACCAGGCAGACATTACTTTCATTTCCTCTCAAGTTCTAGTAACATTTCATTATAAAACGAGCAAACTTAAGACAGAGGTGGACCTGCTTTTCCTTAGTAAGAAGCAGGAAAATTGCTCTGGACTTTGATATAGAATTTTTCCATACACACACACACACACACACACATGTATGTGTGTGTGTATATACATATATGTGTGTGTGTGTGTGTGTGTGTGTGTGTGTGTGTGTGTGTGTAGTTACTGTAGAGATTGTAAGGTAATCAGGTTTGCCTATGAGGATGACTATGAAATATGATACCTGATGACAAAGACAGAGCTGCTCAGCCCTCAGAATTGTTGACCAGATAGCTGGGCCATCATTTTTAATTTGTAATATAAACACTGGATGGCTATAATTCCCCAGATCTGAAGTTGTGGGGCAGGTGGGATACATACAAACAAACGTTTCAAGGACAAAGGTTCCACAAATCACAGACAGGGTATTTCCAGTTATGTTATATAAACTTGGTTGGCTCTTTCATTTCTACTGCCTTCTCTGAAAAGAAGGAAAGAGGAAGGAAGAAAGGAAGGATGGAAGAGAGGGAGAGATGAAGGAAGAGGAGGATGGGAGGGATGAGAGGAATGGGAAGGAGGGAGAGCCGTCTCCTATTGCCAAAGCAAAGGAAGCAGGGACTGTTTTTCAAGCTGGTGACTATAGAGAATGCCAGAGCCAGAATGTGCTGACTGTAGGAACAGAAGGAGGCAAGCTCAGGGGACACTGGAGAGGAAAAAAACAGGGAAGATTTCACCTAGGAGCTGTTTTCTCTGGAACCCGCAATGCAGAAGAGAAAGTGCATACAGCAATCAGTCACTGGACCACAGCCCCGTCTCCCTCCAACACAGTAGTAATTTCTTTATTCTCTGCTTACTGAGAGATGCCAATAGGATGCCCAGTGAGTAATAAGTGAAATAGTATGTCATAGAAAACAGTAGATGATGGAAGGATGCAACTTCATGCTGACTGGGCATGTCTGGAAGAGCATACAACCCAGGCCAGTGCAGCAACTGAGGCTTCAAAGTATAAGGAAAAACCATTTAAGCCTAGAATGTACCACATACGCCCTGCTCGCCCAGGTATCTGCTGGCCGCGATCCTGTGATAATAAGGAATATAGATGTGGTCTCTTCCCATGGATCCTACAAAGTAGGGAAGCTCACAGCCAGCGTGATTAGGGTCTTCTGGGTGGTGATAAAATGACAGGGGACGGAGGCTCTGAGAGGGTGCCACCAAGATGGAGACCAGTGGTCAGAACACACAAGGTTTTTATATTCAGCTTGCTACTTTCAGTTCTACCTCAATCTCTGGGATGAGGAGAGGGGTTGAAGGTTAAGTTTAGTCACCAGTGTCTAATGACGTAGTAAATTGTGCCTATGAAATAGCATCTCCATAAAACTCTGAAAGGACAAGGTTCAGAGAGCTCACGGTGTCCAAGGCAGACAGACACAGTAGCTCCACAGCTCCACGGTGCTCCTTATATGGCTGCCCTAAGCATGCCTTCCTCTGCATGCTTTATCATGGGTCTCCTTTCTGTAGAAGAGAGCCATATTCAGAAAGTGTTTCCCTGAGATATGTGAGGCCATGCTTACAAGTTAACTGAACCCCCTGAGAGCCATAGGAACTCTGACTTACAGTCAGACAACAGAAAGCACAGGTTATAACCTGACTTTTACTCTTGATACCTGACGTCCGTTAGAGTCCGTCTTGTGGAATCTAGCCTTCCAACCGGTAGCTATCTTGAAGCAAATAGGGTCGGGTGTGAATTGAAGACACCCTGTGAGTGTCAGCTGGTGAATCTGGTTCCTAAGCTGAAGAAAATTACATTTTTTTTTTCTATCTTTCTAACCTGGGAAGGAGCCAACGTCCAAGCCTCTACCTCCTCGCTTGTAAAATGGACACAGCAATAACAACGGCCATTCTAAGTTGTTTTGATAATTAGCTACACAGAAGGAGTATGGAGAACATGTCTGACATGGTAATTGCTGGATGGAATACCAGTTTGGGAAATTATCACCCCACCAATTTATTATTTTACTAGACTTTAAGTTTATTACCTGTGAATAGACAATGTTTTAAAACATTTCAATTCTATTTTAAGTATAAATTTGAGAAATGTTTCCTTTTTTGTTTTGTTTTGTTGCTGTTTGTTTTGTTTTGTTTTTGTTGTTGCTGTTTGTTTTGTTTTTGTTGTTGTTTGTTTTGTTTTGTTTTGTTTTGTCATGCTACAATTAAGTCCAAGGTTGTCTGTGTGCTAGGCAGGTTACATTTCCAGCCTCCAAACTCTAGACTTTTTTGTTTAAAGGTGTAACCCAACTCCATCACAGTGGCATCCACTGTAGTCCCAGCACTTTGGGAACAAAGGCATGAGGAATATCCCAAGTTCAGGGCCAGCTTGAGGTATGCAGTGAGTTCAAAGCCAGCTTGGTGTACTTAGTGAGTTCAAGGCCAGATGGATATACATAGTGTATTCAAAGTGAGGCAGGGATCCACACCCAAACTGGCTCAGAACAAGCAAATAAGAAAAGAACTGCCATCTGGATGCATGCCTATGTACTAGTGGTACTTGCCTATTTACATGGTGGTCCATACTTATGACCACAGAATTTAGGATGGAAAGACGGGAACATCACAAAATCCAAGGCCAGCTTGTGCTAGACACTGATTTCCTATTCAAGCTGATTTCCATAGGGATATTCTTCCTCAAACACCAAAAATTGGTTATTTCTTTTATTTAATTTAATAAAAGATTATGCAGGCGTGGTGGCGCACGCCTTTAATCCCAGCACTTGGGAGGCAGAGGCAGGCGGATTTCTGAGTTTAGGGCCAGCCTGGTCTACAAAGTGAGTTCCAGGACAGCCAGGGCTACACAGAGCAACTCTGTCTCAAAAATACCAATAATAATAATAATACTGTTAAAAAATAAAAAATTATAATCCTGAAACTCACTTCCCCGAACACAGAGCACACTGTAGAAGTTTTGTTTTAAAGCAGACGTCAAGATAAAGACAAGAGAAAGCAAGGCTACTTTTCACACTATATTAAAAACAAACAAGCAAACACTTGGGATTCTGGGGATGTGGCTGGCTCAGCTATTTGAGCGCCTGCCTGGTGAGTTCCGAGACCAGCACACACCATAATCCCAGCACTTAAAACGGAGGCAATTCAAGGTTAGCCTTGGGTCAGCCTAGTCAACCAGAGACACTACCTCAAAGTAAGTTAATTAATTAAAATGAAATAAACCTTGGCTTATAACAAAAAATAATAATAAAATAGAAAGGATTTACAATTAATAATCTCACTTTAGATGCCCAGAACACGATTAAGTAAGGGTTTTCCAAAGTGAGTTGCCCCAATTTGCTCTCACACAATATTAATGCCCTGGTCTAAAAGCAGGCTGGACTCTATCGCCGTCTATTTTTGTATAGCCTATAGGCAGGCCTACAACAGTTTTATAGTCTGACAGCTGGGAAATGAGGAGGAATGAATGAGTAGCAATATAGCACCAGTGAAAACTGTGTGAAACTCAAATTTCATTATCCACAAATAAAGTGTTATTGAAACACAGCCAGACTCACTCTTCGAGACATTGTCTGCACATGTCTTGCACAAAGGTGGAATTAAGTAGTTACCACAGATATCATAAGATAACCGTACTGCCCAGCACTTTACAGAAAAAGTCTCTGATGCCCTAGTCTAGAGTTCAGAAAATACTCCGTATATCTTCTCCTGAACGGGTACAATTAATATATCAGCTATCACCTGTCCCAGGTGACTCCACGGAAGAACAGCCTGAAATGGTGAATCAGCTGGGCCCAGCACTCCCCTGTGTGTTTACCCACAGAATCCATTACACACACACACACACACACACACACACACACACACACACGCACATATAGCCTTCAGAACACACCAAGGGGATTCCCACCACATATACGACACCAATATCCAGAAATATCAACAAGTCAACCAATAACATTATAAAATTCAAAGCAATTAGGATTCTTTATAACTACCTGTCAAAGGATGAATTCCTAACAAAATGGGCAAAAAAAAAAAAAAAAAAAAAAAAAAAAAAATCCAAAAAACAAAACAAAAAGAATATTCTCAGACCCAGAAAGGAAAAGGTTTAATAACACAATCCTATTTTTTTCATGATATTATAGTAGAGTACAGTAGTGGTGCAGTATTGGTGCAATGGATCAGTGGGCAATGGGGCTTAACACTAAGCCTGACAGGTAGAGAATTCTATCCCCAGGACCCACAGACTCCATAAATTGTCTCTGACCTCCATGCACTGTGACACAGAGATGCCCACGTGCACACAAACAAAGCAAATACGTAAACATGATCGTAAAAAGTCAATAGAATATAAAGCAATGCCATTACAGCTAGTAAGAACCTATAACCAGAATGATAAGTAGAATTGATAAAAATAAGATTAGCATAACTTCTACTCGCTAGAAGGACCATGAGTCATTAAAAGTCAAGCATCATGCAAGTAAGTTTATTATGCCCCTAGAAATGACTAAACTGTCACAGAGACCACCAAAGGTCCTTACATCGCTGAATTAAAAAGAAGATACGTAATTTGAAATGAGAAAGTCCCGTCGCGGCAGATTCATGGACTAGAAAGCACATTTATAGGTGGCTGGTGGCTGAATTGATTGTCTTCCTAAAAAACAATCTGGCAATCTGCAGCGAACGCCATAAAAACCACTCATTCGTTTCCTCTGACCTGGCAATGCCACTTTGGGGAATGCAATCAGAGGAAGCAACCTTAAGGGGGAACAGAGCATTGCTCTACACACAGATGTCTGTGCTGCTGGATGCTGCGGAGGAAGGACGGCAGCCCAAATGCCTGGCGACAGTCGCGATGGCTCAGTGCGCTTCGGACCTGCAGAGAGTCAGCTATTTCAAAATGGCAAAATCAAGGCCCAAGCCAATGTTCATCGCCGACACTTCAAACTTAACTCACTACACAGCAGAAGCTTAGGGTTCTAATTCTACCCGCCACGCCCCCAGCCCATCCTTCCAATCACAGACTTCAATTTAGGCACCTAGGAGTCCGCCTCCTTTGA
This sequence comes from Mus musculus, assembly GCF_000001635.26. NCBI lineage: Eukaryota > Metazoa > Chordata > Mammalia > Rodentia > Muridae > Mus > Mus musculus. Next base: position 43,026,088 of record NC_000083.6, on the reverse strand, counting down.
GACCACCTGACCCCCTCCCATCTTACCACCAGTAAATTCTAGAAAATTCATCTTCACCGCCACTATCCCCGGCACTGTGATCTCCACCCTGTGAAAGCAGCTGACCTCCAGCTTCCATCCTCCAGCAGGCTTCTGGAGCGATCTGAGAGCTGAGTACAGCTCAGTGGTAGAGCACTTGCTCAATATGTGAAAACCCTAGGTTCCATCCTCAGTATGAGAAACAGGTTTGTTTGTTTGTTTTGTTTTGTTTTTTCCTTATTGATTGTGGCCTGATACCCAAAAGCAGTTAGCCAACACAAACTATACTCAATGCAAGGAGGCGCGAGAGGGAGAGAAACTTGGGTAAGTTAAGCGGTGGGGAGGATCTGGGAGGAGCTTCAGGAGCAATGGAATCAAAATACACTAAATGGAATTCTCTAAGGATTAATTAAAACTTCTTTTTTCAATGTTGGCAGGTGGGAGTGATGCTCAGTGGTTAAGCACTTGCTGTTCTTCCAGAGGCCTGCATTTGGTTCCCAGAACCCATATTAGTGTCTCAAGACTGCCAGGAACTTTCTGGAGATGTGAGATCTGGAGATACATAAGGTTTAAAAAAAAAGAATGTTTCAAGCCATGTTATTACCCTGCTTCTCCTGCACTGAACGAATCTTCATAGTTTCAAGGGTCCCACGACACACAGTCCCACTGCCTCTTCCCAGTCATAGTGGTCAGAGATGAAGACACAGACTCTGTCCTACACTGGGGCTATTCTACATACCGGTCCCTTCCACTGAAATCCACTCCCTTCTGCTTTATGATGATTACCATGAAACATCACGTTTTCTGCGAACTCCAAGGGGAGACTACAGATAACCTGTAGTCACTTCTATAGACCCACACCCTAGCCATGCCTGTTCCTTAGTAGATAGTCTTTACGCTTTAGTAAGTTGATGAAAAACACAAATATACCCCTGTAGGAGAAAGGGAAATAATTATGGAAAGAAAAGTGGGGCCAAAATAAGCACAAACATACAAGTTGGACTGTTCTGAAAACCTGTCATCTTTGCCTGCAAGTTTCCTTGTCTCGTTCGTACCCCGCTGCCTCTCTGAGTCCTTGCTGAGCAGAGCTAGCTAGCCATGTCTGCAGTGAAATCAGACAGTGGTCTTGTCATAAAGGTTTTTGGGAGACCAGAACTCCAATCTCTTTTCTGGCACTAATACATCATTTCCTTCCAGCTTTTGTCTGCTAAGGCTACAAATTGGGATTTCAACAGATCTCAAAGCTCATTTAATCAGCATAGCTCCCTCCCCTTCCAACAGTGTAGAAGATGGGAATCAAAAAAAAAAAAAAAGAGAGAGAGAGAGACCTACGCCTGGTCAACGGACAGAGAATAGAATACCTAGAATACCTTGGAGTGTTAGGTGCAAAATGAGACCGATGCATCTCAGCCCCTCCCCCACAAGGCTCAGGGATCTCAAAGAAGAGGAGAAAACTTGTAAGATCCAAAAGGATCATTTGATTAGAGTGAAACAGTATTTGCTAGAAATGCCAGGGCCCTGCACACATGAAGTGTGCATGGTTGGGACTGCATGCACAAGACCTGTATAAAACCAAGCCAGTCAAAAGCCTGCGTGGGCAGGAGATGGAGTCATAAATTCTTACCCCTAGCTGAGAAGCCGTTAGGAATTGATGGCTGTTCGGGGAGGAAGACTCCATTTTCTTTGGGGATGGGGCTCCTGACAGGCTATCCATGCGGCAGTAGATAGTCCTACACTCACGTACCTACAGGTGCACGGACTTAGTGGATTTAGAGAAAGAGCACGTGAAATTGGGAGGGAAAGGTGATGGGGAGAGGGGGCTGTTGGGAGAAGTTGAAAGGGGAGAGAGAGAGTGAAGGGCTGTGGATTTGATCAAAACGTATCCTATGCATGTATGAAGCTCTCTCCTTTTTTCTCTAACGGCTTGTTTATGAGGGTGCTCCAGTAACTGTGGCAACCTATCCACTACATTCCTAGCACGAACCACTCAAACCATGGAATGAGAACCGGAATGAAATGTGGACAGATGCTAGTCATTGCTGGTACAGCTATTATCCTATACAAAGAGTCAGGCTAGCAGCAAAGACCCTAGCAGGTCCTCAGGTGCTCAGACTAAAGGAGCAGAAACTAACTACACAGCAGAGTGGAGCCCACACCTCGCTGTTACTCATTAAGCAAATATTTTTCAAAGTGACCCAGGGCTGCAGGAGAGCCAACACGCCCGTTCCCTATTTATAAAGTTTCAATTTGCTGGGGTGTCTTTCCATCTCAACCGTGGCACCATGGCTCGTCAGAGTCACACCATAGGAAAGTGTTCGCCCAATGTCTCCACGCCCTCCCCTTTCAGCTCCCACACACCATGCTCACAAGTACCAGTAGTTTTGGCAAACCATTCAGGTACCACTGTGAAACTCAGAGAATAAAACGGGCATGTTCACCTCTTGGGTAAAACCATTCCCTTTAGAATAAACAAACGTATGTATGGGAAGTTGAAGTGAACCATTCTGTTCACTTGTTCCATTCTCTCTTGGCAGAGAGAGCTAAGTGTTTGAAACTATGCTGAGCTAGATTTCATCCCTCTCTCCAGAACGTAATAATGGGCAGATATCTGAGCAAAAACTCTATCAAACCTTATTCTGGATTCTGTAAAATGGGACTAAAGCTGTCATGTCTGGGACTTGTAAAATGTACACTGTAGTGCTTTACAGAAGATATTCAATGCAGTAATAAGAACCATTTCTATAGTATATGAATGAATATATTACATAATATTTTTATAATATATAAATTAAATAACATCCCAATATAAAGGGTTAGCAGCCATTTGCTTAGTCCTCCTCCAAAGGCCACTAACACAGGAGCTCTGCTGATTTCACAGCTGCTCTCTTGAGGCCAGGGCACATGGACAAGCTCCATGTTCTTGTCTAACTCTATTAAGCCTGTGTTCCTCTTCCCTCCAAGCAGATTTTGCAAATGGTGCCAAGCAACAGAGCCACTACAGTGATCCTGGTTGCAGAGAGCGAATGGAACACGATATAGGCCTGTCTCATAGCTCTACTAGCCGTGTTCTGATTTGGCTATGTGCTTCTCTCCAATTCTTTTTATTTGTCTTAGACCTGCGACGAGTCATGCATAGTCTGCAACCATTCTGAAGAGAAGATCAAAGGACATGGGGCAGCATCCTGCCAGCTTACCGAGGTCCTGCTGCATCCCACACCTTCCTGAGAGCCCCCTGAGCACAACTTTCCTAACACTATAGACATGTTGCCTCCAACCAGGACACACACGACCCCGACTTCAGCACTCTTCATGAATGTTGATTGCGCATCTGCCTTCTGTCAACAGCACGGTCATCAAAACCTCTCTCCATAAGCAGAGGCCCCACCCATATTTCTGATCATCTGCCAGTCTCCCTCCAGGTTAATAATCACTGTCCAACCAGGTGGCAGCCTTCAAGCCAATTTAAGATCCTGTTGATTTTTAGGTATTTGACAAATATAAACACTGGAGAAAGCCAGTGTTTATCCACCATCTCTCGCCTCTATTCCTAAAGAACACAACTCAGTGGCCTCTAATGCAGAAACAACCAAGTCCAGCCTCCTGCTGACACTCAGTGGGCCAAGCTGCTCCTACTAATGGCTTCAGTTGTCATTCTGTCCATCCAATATATCTGCATCTCGTGCTCCAAATGGACTCAACTCCAAATGACCACCGGATACCCACCAGTTAATCTGGGCCCTTCTAGTCACAGAAGAGAAGCACCTGAGATTGCCAAGAAGTTGCTGGTGGTGACCTGGCATTACCGCAATTTGCCAGGCCTGTGCAGGGGGGAAGCAAGCCAACAGAGTATTAGTGCTTTCTGGAAAATAGGCAGAGCTGTTTACGCAAGGAAAAGTCGCTCAATTCGTCCTGGCCCTTGAATAGTCTGATGATGCATCTCACCGTTTCCCGTCACCAAAAGAAAAAAAAATAATAATAATAATCGTGAACTTTATGTAAGCCAATTATAGTTTGCCTGCTGGCTGAGTTAGCACAGAGCCAATTTGCAGCTTTTCTACCAAGCCTCCCAAGAAGCTTTGCCTCTCCTCAAGATGGAGTCAAGTGCAAAAGTCAAGATGTGATGTCCCCAAATTCCAAAGAGAAGACACCAGCTACTCACTAGACCCAGCTCTGAAGCCAAACCCACCCCTGACCACTGGGGAAGGCAAACTATGGTTGCTTTATCTAATTGGTAGACATTGTCCAGATGTATAAGTAGTCAGTGGACCTGTGCCCGTGTAACTACAGAGGTTTTTCTTGTAGATTCATCTTAATTGCTTAGTTGTCCTGGAGACTCTGTCTATCTGTCTATCTGTCTGTCTGTCTGTGACTAAATCTGATAGCCAGAGATATACAGTAAGTCCAAATGAGAAAGCTTGACCCTACTCTAAACTTTGTGGGGATAACTTATGGGTTAAAAATCAGGAGTTGTTCAATCCAGTAGAAGATCTGGATTACTTGTTCCTCCTCATTAACAATTTCCCATAAATCAACTAGCATATATCATTCCAAGATTGGAAAGTTTTCCAAAATAGAAGTGTTTTCCTCCTCTGACAGACTACATATTTTGAAGATGTGAACATCACATCTGTGTCTCTCTCGGGGTCTAGCATGCTCACCCATTGATCCATTGACACCGGCCACTTGTTTTATAAGCCACAGAAATGAGCTTCATGCCACGCAAGGTTCTAATCCCACTTCATCACTGGGCTTCCACTGCTTAGGATCCCGCCTCTGCACCATGTAGATTTGGTAAAATGAAAAATAGTCACTTCCGCAGTGGAGGCTGTTCTTTCCCTCAGCCAAGCTGTGTGGGGTGTTAGATCAGTAACAGCTTAGCTTCCCTCCCAGCTTCCACAGTCTAGGATGCTGTGTTAAAGTATATCAAAGGGAGAGAGCCCTCTGTATGCCCGCCAGCTCTGATTTCATATTCTAATTGGATTTGTCACCAAGGCTAGGACTTGAGTGCCCCACCCCACCCCAGATGACCTCACATGTACACTCCTGCCCAGGCAGATAGCCATTTTCTGTGATAGTTGGAAGTCAGAAGGTAGAACTCAGGAGCAGTGGCCAACAGTAACACTTGGGACCCTCTAAGCAAGATGATGTGTCTGATGATGTGTCTGATGATGTGTCTGACCATTTCCCACCGGCAAAAGAAAAATAAATAAATAAATAAATAAGGTATTTTTTCTTTTGGTGACCAGAAATGGTGAGATGCCAGCTGCCTAGAAAAGGGATGGCCAGACAGCTGGACAACCTCTTGTGTGGAAATCTTTTCTTCCTTCCCTTTCCTCTCGACAGCCAACCTCTCATGTACCAGCCTTGCACGACTCAAATTCATGGCGTTATTTTCAATTGCTATTACATATGTGCACATGTGCATAATACATATGCACATGTGTTACATTCACATACATATATGTGTGTGTGCATATGTTTGTATATATATGCACGTATTGTACACACACATATATATTCCTTAGTAGCCCATATTTCTAATTTTTTGTCTAGGGCTGAGGCCCTATGAAGTTCCCCCTTCTGTGTTAGCCTGTCCACTGGTGTTCTCTGATCAGATCCCGCTTACGCAGCCATGCTGTTGAAACTTCATGAGTGAAGCTTCCCGGACATTTCCAGGTGACACGATCTCACAGCAACTTCTGTTCCTCTGGCTTTTAGAATCTTTCCACTCCTTCTTCTGCTATGCCTTCTTCCCTGTGCCTTCAGTGCAGGAATTCTCAGTCCGTGGATAACAGCAGTTTCCAAAGCTCCAAATCCAAAGTCTTTACCAAGGAAGTTGCTTTCCTCCCTTGACCATCCCTTGCAATCAGTCTATCTGTATAGTCAAACCAAGCTCCCTAAAGGCAAGAGGCACCTCTGACTGCATCCAGCATTGCAGTAAGCAAGTCCTTCTAGGACAATCCCTAAACCACTACAGATCTAAATGTCTCATTTACAGAACTTTGGCCTGGAACGTGTATGCTGCATTTCAGTTTGTGAGTAACTTCCAAACATGACACGGTCACATCAACACATCAGCAATAGAAATGCCAGCAACTAGACTGACTCACTCCAAAGGTCCTTGTGAACGTCTCACTTATATTCCCCAATTAATCAAGCCACCGTCTCAGCTACCTGCCAGCAGTCCTTCTCTGTCCTTACACTCACCAAACAACTTGAAGTTGTGAAACGGGCAGTGTGGTACGTGGGTGAGAGAGAGTAGGAGCCAAGGAGTTCCAGCCCAGAGTCACCACATACTACAACAGACCAGTAAGATTCTTGGAGACTATTTTCTCATCCGTAGAATGGAGGTGACACCCGTTTGACAGGGATAGTGGCATATTCTGTATAAATTAGCTCGCTGCTCTTTTGACAAGTTCATATGATAGGCATACATATCAGAGCCTATAGTAAGCTCTTCATGCTGATAGAAAAAAAAAAGAGCCACAAAAAACAACAAAGACTGCTATGAAAAAAAAATGAGAGAAGGGCAATTGGAAGCCATCATTATTTCTTTATCTAACCACCCTGTATATACATAGCATTAACCTTCCTGTATCCCCCATTATTCTTCTAGGTACCTCACACCATGTTTACTTGAGCTGTCCTACCTGGTGTCTGCTGTTAATGTGGCCAAGATTACCAATGGGACCAATTCTCCTGAGAACAGAGTCACCAGATCACTGTTGTATACAGAAACAGGGCCCGTCCTGATGACTGGACCGTCCAAAGTGGGGATGGAGAAGGTCATTGCATAGCTCCTGATGTTTCCTGGAGTATTCCCACACTCCAGGATGGTCAGCTCACCCTCCTCCTACTCCATCAATTTAAAGAAAGCCCTTTTGCCATAGTTACCAGGAAATCAAGGAACCCTGTAGCATCGTCACCTTGAGATTGTCTCTAAAATACCTTTCATAAACTTCATCAAACTGTCAAACTTATACTGTAGGTCATCAGTTGCAAATCTGGGTGCAATCTGTGGGTACATTGAGTTTGATCATTTAATAAAAAGAACTAGGCCCTTTCTTGGTTACTTAAAGCATATGGTTTTACTATGCTGAGACCTTCAAGGACCTATATATCAGGCTAAAAGTTAAAAAATAATTCCAGATTACGACTATACATTGAGCACTAACTTTAGATTGGATTTGAGTGGACTGATCTATAAGTATTGTATAAGGATTGTATCTGTGTGGAGCAGGGACACACGGCAGTATATGCTCATCACGGAAGCAGGTCTAAGACCTTTGGAGGGAACTCAGCAAGGGACCTAACTCAGGTCATTAGGATCAGTGCTTCCTTGAACTCGTTCAATCTAAGACTGTCAATTCAAGTCCACGGTCCCAAAGACTCTCTGATTATTTACTATCCACACTTGTTTAAAGGGCTTGGACTTTGCCATTGTTATAAAAAGACAGAAAAGCGTCTCTCAAGGGACACTGAGATTTACCTCATAAATGCTAAGAACAACAAACTTTCTTTAGCCCTCTCTCTCTCTCTCTCTCTCTCTCTCTCTCTCTCTCTCTCTCTCTCTCTCCCTAAACACACACACACACACACACACACACACACACACACACACACACACACACACACACACACAGAAAGAGAGTCAGCCAGAGAGAGAGACAGAGAGAGACAGAGAGAACCAGAATGTCTGTAGAATGAATTCCCAGGCCATAGCAACTGTCATGCCTTGGGATGGAAGCAGTAGATCTTGGCTGGCCAGGCAGTAAGCCCTTTAGAGGAAGGAGACAAGAGGCCTGCCTTCCCTTACACAGCCCAACCATGAAAACAAGCTCTTTTTTGTTTTTGTTTAGTTTTTAGCTAACAACCTTCATCCTCCCTGCAGGGATGAAAGACATGATTGGTTTATAGCATCTCAAGGGTTTGAATTCAAATTTTCTTCCACCTAATTCCCCACTTGGCCCCAATATTGGAAATAAAGGGCCAGCTGGGGGTAAGTTTTGGATAAGGGATGATGTCAGGTTTTGATCAGATAAAGTGATGGAGGATTGCAATCCGGGCACGCCCCAGATTTGGGTGCTGAGAGAGCCTGCATCATCTTGCTTGGTGACATGTCTAAACACAGAAAGGGAGAAATAAGAAAAGGATGGGGAAAATTAATCGTCCTTTATGTAGCTCTTTCCCCTCCCCCTCGACTGAGAGCCACAGCGCCGGTTGGCTCCAAGCCTGTGCTTTAGAGGCGCCTGGGTCTCTGGGTCCTTCTTCTCCTCCTCCCCCTCCCACCCCACCCCCACCACCCACCCGGGCTCCTTCTTCTTCTTCTTCTTTTGGCTTGCAGAAATCAGGACCCATCTGAACTAAGAGGGAGGAGAGAAGCAAGGAAGCTGAAGCAAGGGGTGGCCTGCGCCCTACTCCGGAAAGCTTCGCGCGCGGAAGCATGCAGCGGTTGCTCGCGTCCGGAGCGCACCGATCCGGCTGTCTCCACTGCGGTAGCATCCGGACATGACATTGCAGTAGCGACAAAGGAGCGGCCACAACCGGCAGCTGGCTACTGACAGGACTACTCGGGCCTCGCACCGCGCCGAGGGTCTGGCAGCGAATGATATTGGGGTGAGGCTGGGTGTTGGGGTGCGAGATAGGCCGAGTCGGGGGCAAAAACCCAAAAATGCGCAGGACCTCGAGGCGGACACCTCTCGCGCCTCCTTCAAGCAGCCAGATTGCAAGAAAAATAATTCTTTAACACTCACTAGCCTTAGCTCACCACACACACACACACACACACACACACACACACACACACACACACGATCTAGTAGGAGTCCTCCTCGGTCTGGCTATTGCCTTGTAACCAACCCTTCCAACCCGTCTGGTCCCACCGCGCGCCTCCGGCACTACGGGCCCGAGGACCCGCCCGGCTCCCGGACACAGGCTCGAACGTAGCCGCCACCCTAGGGTCCCCTCCTATCGCTCACCAGGAGAAGAGAGCCGGCGACCATCGTGGCTCCGACTTGGCCGGCGGTGCGGCTGCAAGAGGCGAGGGCGGTGATGCTGCTTGCCCGGGTCCCCATGGCCGAGCTCGGGGCTCGCAGCGGCGCCCGGGGCGCTCGGCCCCACGGCAGCTGGAATTGGTGGCTGTTTCTGCCCAGCGCCGCATCCACCGCCGCCTCACGGGCGGTGAGCCCATCTACCTCCAGCAGCCCATGTGCACTGCAGCAGCCAGGCACCCAGGCGGAAGAGGGAGGCAGCAGGGGAGGCTCCGAAAGGCGCTCAGCACCTGCCCAGGGGCGCTGGCGCCCGGGCGGTGAGAAGCAGGCGCGCTCGCAACCCGCGCCTCCCGGTGCTCTCCAACGACAGCGGCTGCGGAGAACCAGAGAGCAGGGCTAGCCGCGACAGTGCTAAAGAGCGACTTCCCATAGCGAAGCTTCCAGCCACTATCAAGCACTCGCCTCCTCCGCTGCCTAGACCGGCCGGCGAGGGACTGAGTCGGATGGCCACTCAGCTCGGGGACACACGTGGTGGCGCCGAAGGGGCGGAGAACGACCCTTTGTGATGTCACCCGGGAGGAGGCCGGGCTCTTTGTGCAGATGGAAAGAACTCAAGGCGCTCCAGAAACCGAGGGGAAGGAGAGGGTGCCCCTTGGCGTTAGCTGGAGGAATTGCGTTTGCTTGTTAACCTGCACACACCCCTCACCCCGACTTAACTTTAAAAAAAAAAAATGATTCCAAGTAGATTGTATGTAAAACAGAGACTATTTTCTTTTCCTAACATAAATATTAACAACAGCCAATATAACTTGCGCATAATGGCGCAGGCCTGTATTTTCATTGCCAGGAAAGCTGAGGAAGGAGAATTTGAAGTTGGAGGGAAATTCTGAGCTACACAGAAAACTCCTATCTCATGCATGCATGCATGCATGCATGCATGAATGAATGAATGAATGAATGAATGACCTGAGCATAACGGTGCCATTAAGCACTCTGTATAATGAGAATATGAACTTCTCCAATTCCAGGCCAGCCAAAATTGGAGTTCTACACAAGCCTGGCTTACAGAGCAAAATCCAGTCTCAGAAATCAATCAATCAATCAATCAATCAATCAATCAATTAAAGGAGCTAGAAAAAAAGCAAAAACCATGGAGCTTACATCAATTGCCAGACACAAAGAGACGTGTGTGTTGGTTCCCAAACTGCTGTGTTTTGAGGTCTGCTGTGTTCTCACAGTGGAGCAAAAGGAAAAAGCAAGTGTAGTCTCGGCATTTATGTGTGGCTCCCCTGCTTCCTGACTGCAGACCCGGTTTAACCAGCTGCCTCCTCTCCTCTCCTCTCCTCTCCTCTCCTCTCCTCTCCTCTCCTCTCCTCTCCTCTCCTCTCCTCTCCTCTCCTCTCCTCTCCTGCAATAACTGTATCCCTGAAACTGTTAGCCAGAAGAAACCTCCCCGTCTCTCAGTATTGTTGGCTATTTGTTCTCAGCAGTGAGGAACCTGGACAGAAACAACACTAAGCATCCCTGACAGGGAGTTGCCATGGTAGGAGCCCTATTTCCTTCCTTGCCAGTTACTACATGGAGAGTTGGTTCTTTTTCTCGGCATTCTTTGGAAGAATGAGATGTATTTAAAAATTAATATGAGGATTAATCCTACTCTCATCTTTCAAACATCTGCCAGTTAAAGAAATAAAACATATATTTAAAAAAGCTTGACCATAAACCCTGAAGGGGAATGCTGTAATATTAAGTTTCCAGTAAAAAATTTTTTTAAATTCTGAAAAATACTATCCTTAAATACAGAATTTTGTGAAAGGGGGTGATATTTCAACTTGAAATTCTCAAACTCTCTCCGAGGCTTCCAAAAGTGAAGGGGGATTACTATGTCTTCATGTATAATAGGGCCAATTAATTCTTCAAAACTTCAAATTATTGGCCACCACAATCAAAGGTCTTTCTGTTTAAAAGGGGGTGGGGGTGGGAAGTGAGATATTAAAGAAAAGGGGTCAGCTGACACCTTGCAGACAAATATGAGTTACTTGAGGTAATGTATGATTTGATCTTCCAAGCTGGGAGACTTTAATTTGGGTAAGTGTGGTTCTGACCTGCTCGTTCTCTTTGTTCTTCCTATTGTTTTCATGTTCCATAAGGTCCTTATGGGGCACTAATCATCAGAATTCAATTTTTCACGGGCCTTTGGGTTTGAGTTTGGTTTGGTTGGCTGGCTGCTTTTGGGTTGGGTCTTGCTGTGTAGCTCAGGTTAGCCTCCAGGGGATGGTTATCCTCCTTCATCACCACCTGAGTTACAGCCATGCAATCTCGATGCCTCTTGATACAATATATTCAGTTCATCTTGCTTACTGCTAACTAAGTAAAAACCCCTTAGTATTCTTCATCACAAACAAAAAACAAACAAAACAAAACAAAACAAAAGTGTCTATTGAATCTAGTTAGAATATAAAATGCTGGTGAGATGACTCAGCACTCAGCAGGTAAGAGCACTGACTGCTCATCCGAAGGTCCTAAGTTCAAATCCCAGCAACCACATGGTGGCTCACAACCATCCATAATGAGATCTGACGCCCTCTTCTGGTGTGTCTGAAGACAGCTACAGTGTACTTATTTATAATAATAGATAAATCTTTGGGATGGAGCAAGTGGGGCCAACCAGAGCAAATGGGGTTGGCTGGAGCGAGCAGAGGTCCTAAATTCAATTCCCAACAACCAGATGAAGGCTCACAACCATCTGTACAGCTACAGTGTGTACCCACATACATTAAATAAATAAATAAATCTTTCTAAACAATATATAAAATGCCATTTCTCTATTGCATGTTTAAAATAGAGAAATGTCTTTCATTTTACACTGTAAACTGTTTTAATTACTTCACAACCACATATTCAATGGCATACAGATGTCCTTACTTACACATAAATGGTGAATACTCAACCATAAATAATGGATTTTCTGCCTAAGCTCCAAAGAGTGAGGTAAGTATTAATAAGATGTGACTATAGCTAAAATGGAGAGGTACAAATGAGGCCAAGCTGGACAAAACCAATCTCATCTTTGCCATAAAATAACTGCCTCTGATCCCCAGCCGAATTTAAACTTTGCATGTTTCTTCCAAAACTGTACAAATCTGGTTTCCTCGCCTCAAGCTCATCACCCTTAAAACTTCCCATGTCCTCGGTATATTTCCAATCAATGCATTTTTCCATGTTTCCATTTCCCCCCCCATTTTCTAGGTAAAGCCTCTCTGTGCTGAAGGCAGCAGTAGTTTTGCCATCTTCTCCTCTGTTGGTTATATTTCTAAACTCTATCCTGATTCTTCCTTTCGGAAGCTGTAGGAAATTTTCAGCTCTAAAAGATGTGTGGCGTGGGCGGGGGTTCTAGAGAGACTGCTCCTCAGTTAAGAGCACTTGCTGTGTCCTAGCAAAAAGGGAGGGGGGAATAGAAAAGGGGGTGGGGCTTTAATGGGAGGGGGAAGAATAAAATAGAGGGAAAAGAGGGAAGAGGCATAAATAAGACAAAGTGAGTTTGAAAAGGCGAAAGGAAAAGTTTATTTCGTGTTTACTTAAAAATCCACGCGTAGCGGGGCGAGGCTGAGTGGTTAAAAGCAGTAACTGCTCTTGTAGAGGACACAGGCTCAGTCTCCATCACTCTCGTGGCTGCTCACAACTGTCTGTAAATCCAGTTCCAGGGGACCTGATGCCCTCTCCTCTAACTCTCTCAGGCATCAGATACACATGTCCTGCATGTACACGGATGTGGGCAAAACATTCATACACCTATAATAGATCTCTAAAAAGAACACATGCATAATACATAAATGAATACAAGTGTAAGTATATGCATATACTGCTTACGTGTGCTTTAAATGGTGTTACACCAGCTTGGGCTATAATGCTCCCTGCAAGAGCCAAAAACTATCTAGTACCGTGTATGAAAAACCTCCGTGCTGTTGGTCAGAGAAGTCCCAGCGGCTTCTGCTGTTCTCTTTGGTGCCTCCCAGAACTTGACATTAAACGCGTATGGCTAAAGACAACACACACTTTGGACACAGGACTTGAAGGAATCAAACTGGAACTGACCTGAAAACCTCTGTGAGGACTAGGTCTCCTGGTAAAAAGGGAGGAAAAGCCACCGTCATCTCTAACTCCAGTTCCAGGGGACCTGGCGCCCTCTGCTGGCCTCTTTGAGCATCAGCCGTGTAAGGGGTGCATAGATAGAAGCACCTAGGCATATAAAATAAATAAATAAATCTCAAAAAAGAAATGAAGAAGTCATAAATTTTAGAAGGGAGTGGTTGGGGGTAGGATCCAGGTTGAGTGGGGTGGTAATGAGGTAAATAACAGTATTTGTGTATGAAATTCTCTAAAATATTAACTTAAAAAAAGAACACCTGCTGCTCTTGCAGAGAACTTGGATTTGATT